>NW_026126046.1:0-270445 GCF_943737965.1 Phodopus roborovskii | reverse complement strand
TGACTGGGTAACCTCATTCAGGGTGTTTTCTTCAAGTGCCATCCACTTGCCTAAGAACTTAAAGATATCATTATTTTTTTTTCTGCAGAGTAGTATTCCATTGTGTAGAGATGCCACATCTTCATTATCCATTCTTCAATTAATAGGCATCTAGGTTGGTTCCAGGTTCTTGCTATTATAAATAGTGATGCTATGAACATAGATGAACAGATGCCTTGTTGAATGGATGTGGACCATTTGGATATATGCCTAAGAGGGGGATTGCCAGGTACTGTTGTAAAGTAATTCCCATTTTCCTGAGGAACCACCATACTGATCTCCAAAATGGCTATACGAGTTTGTACTCCCACCTGCAGTAGAGGAGTGTTCCTCTTTCTCTACATCCTTTCCAGCATGAGTCCTCATTGGTGTTTCTAACTTTAGGCATTCTGGCAGAAGTAAGATAGTATCTCAAAGTTGTTTTGATTTGTATTTCCCTGATAGCTAAGATTGTGGGGCACTTTCTTAAGTGTCTTTCAGCCTTTTTGATATCTTCTATTGAGAACTCTTTCTTCAGTTATGTTCCCCATTTTTAATAGGGTTATTAGGTGATTTGTGGACTAGTTTCTTGTGTTCTTTGTATATTTTGGAGATAAACCCTTTGTCGGATATAGGATTGGTGAAAATCTTTTCCCAGTAACAAAAGGAGATCAATGGGATCCAAATTGGAAAGGAATAAGTCAAACTGTCTCCATTAGCAGATGATATGATAGTTTACATAAGAGACCCAATAAACTCTACCAGAGAACTCCTACAGCTAGTAAACCCCTTCAGCAAACTAGCAGTATACAAGACAAACTCAAAAAAGTCTTTAGCCCTACATTTTTCAGATGACAAAGAGGCAGAGTAAGAAATCAGAGAAACATCACCCTTTACAATAGCCACAAACAACATAAAGTATATTGGGGTAACGCTTACCAAACAAGTGAAAGACCTATATAATAAGAACTTTGTGGCTCTAAAGAAAGAAATTAAAGAAACTTCCAGAAAATGGAACGATCTCCCATGCTCTTGGATAGGTAGGATAAGCATAGTAAAAATGGCAATCTTGCCAAAAGCAATCCACAGATTCAATGCAATCCCCATTAAAATCCCACCACAATTCTTCACTGAACTTGAAAGGATAATAATCAACTTTATATGGAAAAACAAATGACCCAGGATAGCCAAAACAACCCTTTGCAATAAAAGAACTTCAGGAGGCATCACCATTCCTGACTTTAAGCTCTACTACAGAGCTATAGTTCTGAAAGCAGCCTGGTATTGGCACAAAAATAGATAGGTTGACCAATGGAATTGAATTGAAAATCCTGATGTTAATCCCCACACCTATGGACACCTGATTTTTGACAAAACAGGTAAAAGACTATAATGGTGCGGAGACAGCATCTTGAACAAATGGTGTTGGCACAATTGGATGAGTGTGTGTAGAAGCCTATATATAGACTCATGTCTGTTGCCATGCACAAAACTCAAGTCCAAATTGATGAAAGACCTCCACATCAATCCAGCCACACTGAACCTCTTAGAAGAGAAAATAGGAGGTACCCTTGTACAAATTTGTATAAAAGACCACTCCCTGAACATAACTTCAGGGGCACAGACACTGAGAGCAACAATTAATAAATGGGACCTCTTCAAACTTAGAAGCTTGTGTAAAGCAAAGTACACAGTGGTGATGGGAGATGTCATTCTGTATATGTTTCTCATACTGGTTAATAATAAAGCACTGTTGGCCAATAGGAAAGGAAGATAGGAGGGACTAGGAGACAAGGAGGAAATAGGAAGTAGTAAGGAGGAGCAAAGATGGAGAGTCTGGAGAAAGCAGTATGCCGCCGGCTCCCCGGTAAGAGAAATACATAGATCAGCAGAAATGGGTTAATAATTATGGCAGAGCTAGCCGAAAAGAAACAAGTAACAGGGCCAACAGCATTGTATCAAATACAGAGTCTCTGTGTATTATATGGGGCTGGCGGCGTGGCGGCAGAACAAGACCGGGAGGCGGCAGGCACAAATACAGTACTCCTTACAAATGGCGCCCACGTGGTTAATAAGAACTTCCACTTAAAATTAAACAAAAGCTTAAAAAAGGGTTTTAGAAACAAAAGAACAGAGACAAGCAAGGTTTCTTGGTAACAGCATTTTTCTCGGTTGTACTCTGACTTGCTAGAGACAAGCAGATATTCGCGCGGCTCCTTTAAGGGAAGGTTCCTGACTCAGCATAAACGGCAAAAAACCCCACAGCTTTTAAATAACTCTGCTAACAATTTATTGGTGTGTATGAGAGATGGCAATGGCAGTGACCACATCTCCAAGCCGGCAGCAAGCTTTCTGGGTGGCAGCGCAGACCAAGGTGGTGAGCACAGCTTTCCTCTGTGCTGGCGGTAAAAGTACCCGCCACCATCTTTGGTAAACCGTGGCTGACACAGCTATGACTTTCATTTTAGCACTGTTGTTGTTTATCAGATAAAAGACTTGTGGCCAGACGAAGATAAAGATTTACAGTAAAGATAGATTCATATTAAGAAAAACCTCTAAAGGTTTACAGTGTGTTTTAAAATATATGTAGACATGAAAAAAATGGTTTTAAAGAGACAAAAAGGAACTGGGTGTTGTAGCACATGCCTTTAATCCCAGCACTCAGGAGACAGAGGCAAGCAGATCTCTGTGATTTGCAAAGTAAACCTGGTATGCAGAGTAAATTCCAGGACAGATAAGAGTTACACAGTGAAACCCTATGTCAAAAAATGTAAAAATAAAAGTAAAATAAACAGAGTAATAATAAAGGCAGGTAAAGATGAAAAGCTCAGAGAGAATCTGGTTAATGTATGCTATTGTGTTGTCTCTACATTGTTTGACTGCTGAGAAAATAACAACTGATAAAGGAAATGCTGCTGGATTAATTCAATTTATATATTTTAAAAATGCTTTGACTCCAACATTTAAGTTCAAGGACAAGTTAATGGGGAAAAGGATTTCTATTTTTGTTTCCACAGAAAATGAAAAGCTGTGGATTCCTTGCAGACTAATGTGGTTTGAGCAAGCCAGACCCCCTGAAACAGAGTTCCTGATGATCCAACATCAAAACAGCTTGAACAAGGCAGACTTGCAGACTACAGCCAGGATTTCTGCATCTTCTTAGGATCCCCATGACAGCGCCCCCTGTCAGCAGGAAGTAGTTTGGAAAGAACGACACCCAAATTCCCAAATATTGTTTATAAATGTTCGTTTTCATTTAAATGGACTTGGTTATAAATGGTTAATGATCACAACCAATATCTTTTTAAAGGTAAAAAGGGAATTATGGTATAGATATGAATACTTTGTTTTGGAATGGATTTTCATTTATTGATACAATTTAAGGTCAATTTTGTGATATATATATATATTTCTCCTCTTGTTTAAGTATTGTTTAGAAATGTAATGTATAATTCAATACAGATTATAGATAGTATCTATGATAGTCAGATATAGTTAAGTTAGTTAAGTTTTCTAGATATACAGAAATATATTTGAGATGGATAGGCATTCTTCAAACCTTTCAAAGACCTACAGAATATGGCATTTAAAATGATTTAGGGTTTTACTTGACAATGAGACATAAATGCTCCTGGTAACACCACCTGCATCAAAAAGGAAGATGGAAATTAAAGACACACGTTTTGGAGTTTACTTCCAATATGGCAAGACTAGCCATTTGGACAAGATACTCCTCTTGTCTGGACTGTTTGACTTTGTGATGTATAAACTGGACATGCAGGACCCACAGGAAAGTGACTTCTGATTCAAGATGGACATTGCTACAGAGATCCTGCTTCATGGAAGAGTCTTCGAGACAGTATGCAGGACACAGACAAAAGTGACAGACAAACTGCCAATACAAGAAGACAGTTTAAAGTCTCCTGCTTTGCTGAAGAGTCTGCCAGACACACTATGGCCTATGGGCTGAAGATGTGAAATTATAAAAGAACTTCGGGTGACCAAGCAGTGAGTTGTTTCTGTCATTTCTAGAGTTTATATATTATCCTTCTGTGGTCTTTGAAGGAGTTGAAGACAGATAGTTATGGTATAGACTTTAGACACACAAAGATAGAATAGATGATGGAATAGTTTCTTAAATCTTGATAAATGTTAATGAACTAAATATTGTTAACTGTGATTCTTATTTGGTAACTGTTGTGTTATATATTTTGCTATGTTAAGGTTAAAACCCTTCTTTTTATTTAGACAGAAAAGAGGAGATGATGGGAGATGTCATTCTGTATATGTTTCTCATACTGGTTAATAATAAAGCACTGTTGGCCAATAGGAAAGGAAGATAGGAGGGACTAGGAGACAAGGAGGAAATAGGAAGTAGTAAGGAGGAGTGAAGATGGAGAGTCTGGAGAAAGCAGTATGCCGCCGGCTCCCCGGTAAGAGAAATACATAGATCAGCAGAAATGGGTTAATAATTATGGCAGAGCTAGCCGAGAAGAAACAGGTAACAGGGCCAACAGCATTGTATCAAATACAGAGTCTCTGTGTATTATTTGGGGCTGGCGCAGCGGTGGGACAAGACCAGGCGGCAGGCAGAAAAACCATACTTGTTACACAGTGGACAAGAAAGAGACCTTTTATTCAATGTATATACAAGTCATAATTAAATACAGATACTATGAAAATAAGTCTGAAGATTCACAAAAAACTGAATATATATACAACTATCACATGACACAGATGCTCTTGGATCTATATCCAAAGGACAATATTTCCTAAAAGAGTCACATGCACTTTCATGTTCATTGCTGCTCTTTTTCTCTTAGTGAGGGCATGGGACCCACTTACACGCCCACTGAGTGAAGAATGTTCTTTTAAAAAGTGCTACAGGAGAACAATAGTATTTTATCCAGCTGTAAAGAAAATTGAAGTATGAAATTTGCAAGAATGTGGGTAGAAATTTATTTTGGTTTTGAGTAATGTAATTCAGATCAAGAAAGAGAATCCCTGCAGTCTGTCTTATTTGTTGATACTATCTTTGAATCTTTAGATATGTGTTTGTAAATTGCATTACCATAGCAGTTGAGAATTTAGTGGAGATGAAGGTTTCAAGGAAAGTGGGATAGAACTCACATTTTTAAGCCAGAAATGTCTTTTTCCTGCATTGACAAGTCAGAGTTTTGTGCTAAGTATATTTTGTAAATATATTAGTGCACAATATGAAAATTTTCTAGTATTATATTGCCTTTATATGTATGTTAATTATTGGTCATATGAGGTTTAAGGCAGATATTAATAATATTTTGTGAAAATACATAATTTGTAGAATAAAACTATTTTATATGAAAACAATAAATATTAAAATGAATATGGGAACTTAGTAAAATCTATGTATTATAGAAGTTAGAATAGAAACTAAAATAACATTGTCTTGTGCAAAATTTATCATTGTACTGCTCAACTTCTTTGTTTTTGAAATAAAATACCAGATACTATCACCTGATACTGTCAGGTTCTAAAGAGAGATGAGTTGCTTTACTTTATGGATTTGGAAATTACATTCTGTGATATTTGGTCTCATTACATGTGTTCAGGAAGTATATCATTTCAGGTTTTAAAAAATTTATGTAGTCAAGGACTCATGAACTTTACAGAAAAAATAACACGGTCAAAGTTTAGAGGAAGAATTGGAAGGAATTAATGGAAGTGATTTAATAATAGCACATTATAGGCATGTATGAAATTCTCAAACGCTAAAAGCTAAAGCAAAAACAAACTTCCAAATTTTGTTCTTCACATCAGTTAAAAACATTTAGTCTTTTGTTATTAAATGCTATTCTTTTGTGGATTTTTCAAAGATTTTTTTTGTTGTTGTTAAAAGTTTGAGAAAATTTCAATCTATTCCTAGTTGGATTTCAACAACTTCATAAGTAGTAGCAGATGTCCACTTGACACAAACATAAAGCCACTTCAGAAAAGAGAATGTCAACTGCAGTATTACCCAGATCAGATTGACATGTGGCCACCTACAAACAGTATTTTCTTTATTGATGATTGATATGGGAGAGTCCATCTCACTTTTGGCTTGGGCATCCTGAGGCAAGTGGGCCTGAGTTTTATAATAAATGTACCCAAGCAAACTGGAAGATCAAGTCAGTAGCCATTGTTACCCCATGGTCTTTTCCTCTAATTCTGCTTGGTATTCCTACCCCAAATTCTGTTGATGACCCTTTGTAACCTATAAGCCAAGTAAACCCTTTTCTCCCCAAGTTGTTTTTGTTTATATTGTTTATCATAATAGCATAAAGCAAACAAGAACTGAACTCCCTATGGAGGATTTTGAAATGATACTCTTGATTTTTTTCCACAACTATTTTTATCCTCCAAATATGTTACATCGGGTTTCTAATGCTTATATCCTCCAAAGATTCTACTTCCTTTACAATCTTCTGAGGCATTTCTCATCACTGAAATTATGGTATTCAAGTCTTCAACTATTATTGTTCAGTTTTCTTTCCATTCCTGTTAATTTTTGTTTGATATGCAAATGTTATATCATTCAGATGGTTTTGCCCCTTTGACCAAACAATATGTCTAGTAGCAATTTTCTTCTCACATAGTTTTTGAATGATATTAACATTTATAAAGCTATTTTCCATCTTTTGGCTACTGTTTCCATTCCATTTTTTTTCTTGATTTATAGTTCTATTTGAAACAAGCTTGTTTTACATATCAATCGCAGTTCCCAGTCCTTCCTATCCTCCCCTATTCACCCCACTAACCCCCATTCCATTCCCTTTCTACTCCCCAGGGAGGGTGAAGACTTCTGTCATTTCAATGCAACAGGGTCCAAGTCCTCCCCCATGTGCCTAGGCTGAGGGAGTATCACTCTGTGTGGAATGGGTTCCCAAATCCATTTGTATACTAGGGAATATATTGATCCAATACCAGAGGACACACAGACTGGCCAGTCCTCCTATCTAACACCACATTCAGGGAGTCTGGGTTGGTCATATGCTGGTTTCCTAGTTAGCAGACTGGAGTTCATGAGTCCCCCCTCCCTTCTTCAGGTGAGCAGTATCTATGGTTTTTGCCATTCTAGTCTTTACCTCTTTGTTCATCACTCAACCCCCCATCTGCAACTGGACTCCAAGAGTTCAAATCAGTATTTAGATGTGTAGATCTTCTTCTGCTTCCATCAGCTACTTGATAAAGACTCTGGGATGGCATATACGGTTGTCATTAATCTCATTACCAGGCAAGGACATTTTAAGGTAGCATCTTCAATATTGCTTTGATTGTTAGTTGGGATCATTCTTGTAGATCTCTGGAAAATACCCTAGTGCCAGATTTCTCTTAAACCAATAATGGCTCCCTCTATTACGCTGACTTTTTTCTTGCTCCCTCTATTCTTTCCCTGACTCAATCTTAATACTCCATCATGCCCACCTCTCCGCTCCTCTTTCTGCTAAGTCCCTCTCCCCTTACTCCATACTCCCAATTTCTTTGGAAGATCTTGTCCTTTTCCCCTTCTTAAGGAGACCATATATGCATCCCTTAGCATTCTGCTTGTTTCCTAGCTTTTCTGGCAGTGTGAATTGTAGGCTGATAATCCTTAGTTCTATGTCTAAAAACAAACTATGAGTGAATACATACATGTTTTGTCTTTTATTGAATGGGTTCCTCACTCATTGATATTTTTTTCTATCCTGTAATTTTAACCTGCCTCTATTTTAGAGGCTAATGTGCATTATTATGCACTGCTTTAAATTAGAATGTTTTTCATAGGATCAGATGTTTGAACACAGTTGAACCCTAGTAAATGAAGCTATCTGGGAGGATTAGGAGGCTTTGATGTCTGTGAGTATGTGTTCAGATTTCAAAAGACTTGTGCCATTTCTAGTATGATATCTGTGTCCTATTTTTGATTTGATTTGTAATATGAGCCCTCATGTTTCAGCTTATAGTCCTAGTTGCAATGGGTGCATGTATCCACACTTCCCCTTCATGATAGTGATGGACTCTTATCTTTATAGAAACACAGTAAGTCCCAAATAAATTCTCTCTTCAATAAGTGACTTTTGGGCATGATCTTTATCACAGAAATAAATAAGAAAGCAAGGCACAGTCATCCATGTTTTTCCTCATTTACTAGTTCTCAGAGAATTTCTTTTATCCATTTATTTGTTTGTTCAGCCTCCTTATCCCCCATTACTAGGATTGGTGTGGTTAACACATAAATTAGGACAACTTCTAAAAAGAAATCTACAAATTAACTTCAATCCCAATGAAACAACACACTTCTTTAATAGACCTGGAAAGAACAATACTTTCTTCATATTGAAAAGCAAAAAACACAAGATAGCTGAAAGAGTCCTATACAATAAATGATCTTCCAGAGACATCATAATCCCTGATTTTAAGCTATGTTGCAGAGCTATAGTAAAAACAAACAAAACAAAACTCCATGACATTGGCATAAAACAGAAAGGAATCAATTTAAAGACCCAGACATGAATCCTTGGGAGATTCTAACAGGGTGTTTTGAACATATTCACCTTCCCTTACCTGTTTCTAGATATGTTTTCCTACATAAATTTTTTATTCCTTTTTCTACTATCAGTGGCAATGTGTGCTGCTCAAATATTGTCAGAAGTATGGATTTCCAATGGGTTTTGGCCAACATATCAGGATTTGCTATTAGTGAAAACTTATCATTTCTCTACCAGTAGCAAATAATTGTCAATATATACATACATAAGATGGAACTTCATGTCTGTTTTTCATAAATTTATTTTGTCACAATCTTTCTTTTGAATACAATCTTTATTTCATGAGCAATGGTGTCACATGCATTTAATCCAGTACTCAGGAGGCAAAAGCAGGCAGATCTCCATGAGTTCAAGGCCAGCCTTGCCTATAAAACTATACAGAGAAACCCTGTCTTGAAAATAAAAAAAAATCTTATTATTATTTACAAATCTTATATTGTATTTCCTTCCTCCTCTATTGCCTTCATTCAATTTTTGATAGATAGATAAATCATAATGCACTAACTTACTTGATATATCATTAAGGACATTCTTGTTATTAAATTCTTTTTATCTACACTATTCTGAAACCTGATGATTATTCAAAAATGTTAAGTTAACAATAATAATAGCAATTCAATGTATATACTATGTGGATTGTTTTTATAGTTGATGAAATTCTTTTTTGTTCTCCTTTTGTCATTAAGGCTATATTAATGTTATATTTGTACATTAGAAATCCACATATTCACAGTTGTAATTGCTAATTATACAAAAGTTACAAGTAAAATAACACTCATATGTACTTCTGCAGTTGCTATTACTAGTACTTGATATTTTCTCAAGGACTTTATTTTATTTTACATATCGATCTCAGTTCCCTCTGACGCCATCCTTCCCTCCCTCCCTCTCTTGCATCTTTCCATACCCCGTGACAACCTCCCCGTCCAGCCCAATTCCCCCCTAATCCACATATAGGGTGAAGCCTTCCAGGAGAGATCATTTAAATCTGTCAGGACACATGGTGTAGTGAGTAGGCCTTCCCTCCTGCCTCTAAATTAAGGGAGTATCCTTCCATGGGGAATGTGTTCCCAAAGTCCTTTTGTGCACCAGGGATATATCCTGGTTCCAATAACTGAGGTACCTTATTCTGCCCAGGCCTTATAACTGAGACCCATGATCAGTGAGTATGAGTCAGTCCAATGCTGGATTCCCAGCTATCAGTCTGGGGACCCATTAAGTCCTCCTTGTTCAGGTCAGGTGTCTCTATGCATTTCTGTAGTTTGGTCATGTCCTCCCTCTCTGCATCTGGATTCCAATTAGGCTCAGTGTCTAGTTGTGGCTGACTGCTTTGTTTCCACCAGCTAAGAGATAAGGATCTCCTACAAAATGCCTGTATAAGTTTGCACTCCCACCAGCAGTGGAGGAGTGTTCCCCTTTCTTCTCACCTTGTCTAGCATAAGTTGTTGTTGGTGTTTCTAATTTTAGCCATTTCGGCAGAGTAAGATGGGATCTCAGAGTTCTTTTGATTTGTATTTCCCTGATAGCTAAGGATGTTGAGCACTTTCTTAAGTGTCTTTCAGCTTTTTTGATTCCTCTATTTAGAATTCCTTATTAAGTTTTGTACCTTATTAAGTTTTGATGTTTTGTTGACTAGTTTCTTGAGTTCTTTGTATATTTTGGAGAGCAGCCCTCTGTCAGATGTAGGATTGGTGAGGATCTTTTCCCAGTCTGTGGGCTGCCATTTTGCCTTGTCTGCTGTGGCATTTGCTTTACAGAAGCTTCTCAGATTGAGGAGGTCTTATTTATTATTTGTCAATCTCAGTGTCTGTGCTACTGGAGTTCTGTTCATGGAGCAGTGTTCCTTAACAATTTCTTCAAGGGTACTTCCAATTTCTCTTCTAAGTGTTTCAGTGTGGCTGATGTATTTGATCCATTTGTATATGAGTATTGTGCACTGCAATAGACATAGGTCTTTCTGGAGTCTTCTACACAACATCATTCAGTTGTGTCAGCACCATTTTTTGAAGATGCTTTCCTCCTCCCATTGTATATTTTAGCTGTTTTGTCAAAAGATAGGTATTTATAGGTGTGTATGTTAAAGTCAGGATTTTTCATTCGATTCTGTTGGTCTTCCTTTATATTTTTGTGCCAATACCAGCCTGTTTTCAGGACTATAGCTCTGTAGTAGAGATTGTAGTAGGATTGTGATGCCTCCTGAAGTACCTGTATTGTACAGAGTTGTTTTGGCTATCCTGGGACTTTTGTTTTTCCATATAAAGTTGATTATTATCCTTTCTAGATCAGAGAAGAATTGTGCTGTTATTTTAATGGGGATTGCATTGAATCTGTAGATTGCTTTTGTCACGATTGCCTTTTTGACTATGTTTATCCTACCTATTCAAGAGCATGGGAGATCTTTCCATTTTCTGACAGCTTCTTGTGTTTCTTTCTTTAAAGACACAAAGTTCTTGCTATATAGGTCTTTCACTTTTCCATAAGCATTACCCCAAGATAAATTATGTTGTTTGTGGCTATTGTAAAAGATGATGATTCTGATTTCTTTCTAGGTCCCTTTGTTGTTTGATTTTTTTTTAAGTTTAAAATGTATCCTGCTAGTTTTCTGAAAGTGTTTATCACCTGTAGCAATTCCCTGGTTGAGTTTTCTGGGTTGCTTATGTAAACTATCCTATCATCTTCAAATAGAGATACTTTGAATTCTTCCTTTCCAATCTGTATCCCTTTGATCTCCTTATGTTGTCTTATTGCTTTAGCTACAACTTCAAGTAAAATATTGAAGAGATATGGAAAGAGAGGACAGCCTTGTCTTGCTTCTGATATTAGAGGAATCACCTTAACCTTCTTTCCATTGAGTTTGATGTTGACTGTTGTTTTACTGTATATTGCTTTTATTATGTTTTGGTATGTTTCTTTTATCCATGATCTCTCCAAGACCTTCATTATGAAAGGGTGTTGAATTTTGTCAAAGGCTTTTTCAGCATTTAGTGAGATGATCATGTGATTTTGCACTTTCAGGTTGTGTACATGGTGGATCACATTGATAGATTTTTGTATGTTGAACCATCCCTACAACCCAGTGATGAAGCCTACTTAGTCATGTGTGTGATTCCTCTGATGTGTTCTTGGATTATGTTTGCCAGTATATTATTGAGTATTTTTACATCTGTGTTCAAGAGGGATATTGGAATGTAGTTTACTTTCTTAGTTGTGTCTTTTTGTGGCTTGGTAAAAAAGGTAATTTTAGCCTAATAAAAATAGTTTATTCTCTGCAAGTTCCTTTTGTGTACCAGGGATACATCCTGGTTACATTGTCTGAGGTTCCTCAGACTGCTCAGTCCATCTGCTTGAGACCAATATTCAAGGGACCTCAGTCAGTCCAATGCTGGATTCCCAGCTATTATTCTGGGGGCCCATTAGCTCCTCCTTGTTCAGGTCAGCTATCTCTATGTGTTTCTGCAACCTGGTCTTTTCCTCTCCCTCTGCATCTGGATTCTAGTCTGATTCAGTATTTAGGTATGGGTGTATGCATCTTTTTCCAACAGGTACTAGATGAGGGCTCCATGGATAAGTTAGTTGTTGATCTCACTATGCAGGAAGGGGATTTATGGAAGGGTACAATTTCTCAAATTGTTAGTTGGTGGCAGTCTTGTGTGTCCCTAGACCATTCTTTAGGTTCAGTTTTCTCTTCAAACCAATATTGGCTCCCTCTTTTATGTTCTCTCTCTGTCTCTCTGTCTCTCTGTCTCTCTCTCTCGCTCTCTCTCTCTCTCTCTGTCTGTCTCTCACTTCTGTCTTCTATTTCTACCCATACCCCATGGAGGGATACTGCCTTAACCTAGGGACAGAAGAGAAGTCCTAGTCCCTACTCCAAATGTCCTGACAGATCTAAATGACCCCACCTTGATGCCATTGCCCTACATGTGGAATTGGGTCAGGGAATGGGAGGAGATGGTGGTCAGGGTGCATGTGAGGAGGCAGAGAGGGTATAAGGGAATGAGGGAGAGGGAACTGGGATAGACACATAAAATAATAAATTAAATAAAAAAGAGTTTAGTAATGAAACTTCTGTTTCTATTTTGTGAAGCAATTTGAGAAGTATTCTAATTGGCTCTTCCTTGAATTTCTGGTAGAATTCTGCACTGAAGCCATATTTCCCTGGGCTTTTTTGATTATGGAGCATTTGATGACAGCTTCTATTCCATTAGTGATTATAGATCTATGTAACTTGTTTATCTGTTTTTGATTTAATTGTGGGAAGTCATAGTTATCCAAAAATTTGTCCATTTACTTTGAATTTTCAAAATTTGTGGAGTACAGGTTTTCAAAGTATGATCTTTAAATTGTTTGGATTTCCTCAGTGTTCATTTTACACCACCCCATTTCATCATTGATTTTATTAATTTGCATGTCCTCTCTCTGCTTTTTGATTACTTTGGGTAAAGTTTTGTTTTGTTTTTTATCACGTTGATTTTTTTCAAAAAATTAACTCTTTGTTGAATTGATTTTTTTTTGTATTGTTTCCTTGTTTCTACTTTATTGATTTCAGCCCTCAAATTAATATTTCCTGGCATCTAGTCCTCTAGGGTGATTTTTCTTCTTTTTGTTCTAAGGCTTTCAGTTGGGCTGTGATTCGCTAATGTTACTATCGTCAGTTTTCTACATATGGGCACATAGTACAATGAAGTTCCCCTCTAGCACTGCTTTCAAGGTGTCCCATAATTTCGGGTATGTTGTGTCCTCATTCTCTTTGAATTTTAGGAAGTCTTAATTTCTATCTTTATATCTTCTTTGACCCAGGTATGACGTAATAGCACATTGATCAGTTTCCATGAGTGTTTAGGGTTTCTGCAATTAGAGTTGATGTTGAATTCTAACTTTAAAGCATGGTGATTTGATAAGATCCTGGGAACTATTCCAATTATATTTTATCTGCTGAGATTTGTTATGTTGCCTAGTATGTGGTCGATTTTAGAGAACATTCCATGTGGAGCAGAGAAGAAATAATAGTGTCTTATGTTTGGATGGAATGTTCTATAGATGTTTGTTAAACCCAATTGATACATAACTTCTATTAGTTCTTTTTTTTTTTTTTCTTTTTCTTTTTTTTTTTTTCTTTTTTAAGTTTCTGTCTTCTGGTCCTGTCTACCAGTAAGGGTGGGGTGTAGAAGTTTCCCACTATGAGTGTGTTAAGATTAATGTGAGCTTTGAGATTTAGTAGCAATTCTTTTACGAATGCGGGTGCCTTTATATTTGGGACATAGATTTTCAGAATTGAGAATTTGTGCTGATGGATTTCTCCTGTGATGAATATGAAATGACTGTCTTCATCTCTTTTGATTGATTTTGGTGTGAAGTCTAACCTGCTAGATGTTAGGATAACCTCACCTGCTTGCTTCTTGGGTCCATTTGATTGGAAGGTTTTTTTCTCAACCCTTTATCCTGAGATAATATCTGTATTTGAAGCTTAGATGTGTTTCTTGTATGCAGCAAAAGAATGTATGCTGTCTGGATATCCATCTGTTAGCCTTTATCTTTTTTAGGCAAGTTATGACCATTAAAGTTGAGGGAAAGTAAAGACCATTGATTGTTAATGCGTGTTTTAAATACGTTGTTGGCAGTGGTCTTGTGAATGTATTTGTGCCATTTACCTGGGTTCTGGTGAAGTGGGATTATCTATTTCCTATGTCTTTGTGATTGTAGTTATCATCCTTAGGTTGTAGTTTTCCTTCTAGAACTTTCTGTAGGGCTGGTAAGTAACTTTGGTCAGATTTTATGTGTTTCTAAAGTATTCTGCCTATTGATTAATTATTGTACAACATATTTCTAAAATTATTTGAAACAATGTGACAGTGTTACCCTGAAACCTGTATTTTTATTTTTAAATTTTCAATGATTCTTATTGCTCATTACTGGTAGTGTTACCTATTTGGGTGAATTTTTTTTAATTTCCATAATTATTTATATATTACGTTTGAAATAACTTTAATTGGTTTAGCTACTCTTTTTTAAATATTTTCTTGTGTGAAAAATCATATTGTTAATATTCTTCAAATGCAATACTCCTTCATATGGCTCATATTATTAATATTGTTTAATATTTTAATTAGCTACTAATTAATTTTATTTTGATTTGCTTTATTTTTTGCCAATGTATGGTCTGAAAGTTTGGAAAGAGTACAAAAAATGATGTCTCATTTTGTAGTTTTGAAGCAAATTTGCAATCAAGAACATACCTTCAGGCTTCTAGATATGTATAAATTTGCCACAAATAGTTGCATTCATCTAAGGATATTGATGGTTTTCATCAAGTTCTTTCTGTGTGAAAGTTCATGTTAAATTCAAGCAACTGTAAGGCAATCTATTTGATGATAATTAGTTTCAAAACATGCTTTGAAGACAGGGTTTTATCCAAGAGGTATACATCAGGAAAGATTGTAGTCATATCTTATAAATGAGATATGTTCAGGAAGCCACCAAAAGGTTAGATAACAACACTTTGGTGATTGCATGTTGAGGTACTCTGTCATTTTATGGCTGTGGGTAGGATATGTTTTGTTTTAACTTGCTTTCATTTCCTAGAAAGCAATGTAGGAGGCCAAGTGATATTCTGACAAAATCTTTCCCAAATTTTCTTAAAGTATTTTTTTCTGAAATAACTTCAAATGCTTGTGAGTAGCATTGGTTCACTTATATAATTCTGATAAAGTCATTTTTGAAAATATTTTATCATAATTACAATGACATGTGGATGAACTTATTATTATTCTATTTCTTCCTGTTGTAATTTCTGAAGTTGAACCTCCTAGATTTTTAACTTGATTAACCCAACTTCAGTTCATATACATAGAACTTAGGCTATTTTTCTATAGATAGTTATTCTTTTCTGGGCACTATTTCCACTCTCCTTTCCCCTTAACCACATTTGTCATGCAAAATCATATTACATCCTCTTATTTACTCACCAAGGTAAAGATTCTGCCCTTTCAGTTTCACTTTATATGTCTAAGAACATTTAAGACTCGAAAGATGTATAAATCCAAACTCTGCCAGCGAATCAATATTCCTTTCATGTATTTTCTCAAGTTTCATATAAATTTGTTTCTAGTCAGTACTAGCCTTTCCATGAATATTACCTAGATTTAAATAGATACAACAAACCAAAAATGAAGCCAAAACTCTGAATAAAACATGATTAAAAATAATGGCCTGCCAGATTTAAGAGACTTATTTTGGAAAATAAATTAATTTAAATTCAATCTTTTTAATATGGGTTGAGCATTACATAAGAGGATGGGATACATAAAGAAAAAATTAGCTTACTCTATAAAGAAGTAAATTCCCAAACATGCAGATCACATCACAGTAAAATACTTTTTTATAACTAAGTACAAGAAAGTTATGTATAATCACACTTATACTGAACATTACACAAATAGTTCTGGATACTACATTATTAAAGCAAAACTTAGAAAGAAGGAAAATTGGACAGATTAATCATAAAATTCTTTTTTCTAAGATAGTGAATGTATTCCGTATTTGAGTGTAACAGTGAAACATGACAATATGTCTGTAGAAGAAAAAAGTATAATATAGCAAAGAGTGAATGCACAAACACTGAATCAAAATTAATGTAAAACAAAATCATATAACAACAGCAAAACACTCAGTAACTCCTATATCTACAGATTGGGATAGGAGGGAATGTGTCTTAATTGTGTTAAAAATGGTCAATGTCATTTCACTGAGTGAAGGAATGGATGGAACCATACTGAATTAATCAAGGAAATAACTGATCATAACACGAAAGACAAAAGGAAATGTTCTAAAGATCATATTCATGATGGGAAAGTTATTTACCATAAACTTATTGTTCAAATACTTGCTACCACTAATTATCTATACTAGCTTGATAAAAATATATGAGAATGGATAATAGGTATATTTCTGGGATAGAATTAGTGAGAACAGCTAATGTTGTTTTTGTGTTACTTGGTTACAATTAATAAAATTATGGATGCACAGTTAGAGTAACACATTTTACATATTGAAATATTATAGATTTGTGCACACAAACAAAGATTAGCAGGAATATTTATATTTTACAAATCAGTCCTATAACCTAGAAAAATAGTGCCCCATATAAATGAGTAGAATCAATTTCTAGGACTTGCTTTCTAGTAATATTTTCCAATAACAAGAATGAGAAGTCATGCAAGGAATTACTGATCCTCCAAATGGCATCAGTTTTGTTCTGCCAGAAACAATGATAAAAGTCAAAACAAACTCAAGTATGATTGCTGAAATGTCAATGCTCCACAGGAGACACCTGAAAAGCACCCAATGGCCAAATCAGTGAGAACTTTAGCAATTGTACAAAGAAATATTTGTTTATAATCCAAATTATGAACTAAATACTCTGGAATTTATATAGATTCAAAAAATAAATAAATAAAAAATTGAAGGAAAAATTAAAAATTTCTCAGTGAATTTTGTGCAAATTATTCCTGTTTCAATCAGATATAAACATTGGTTATGCTTTGGCTAGTCATTCTAGTGGGGAATGTACAACTTGACTTATCTGTGAGAAATATATTGCACAAAGTAGAGCAAAGTGTGATTTCATAGTGCAATGAGGAGCTGACCTTATCCAGGTGATCAATGTAAATATATTTTTTGTATTGGCATTTGCTTTGGATACACAAGACTGGCACTTGTTACATCTTCATTCTTCAATGCATAAGTAGTATCTAATCATGAAAAAAATGCCAAAGTGCAAAATGACAGCTTACAAAATATCTATCATGCATTTCATAAAATTCAAATTCATCAAAAAGGAGAATAACCTGAGAGTGGAAAGAAGCCCAAAGAGGTAAGATGTTGAAATATTTTTTATAACCCAATGGAATGCTTGAAAATATACTATGTACATGTGAATAATACATGGAATTTATTTAATTTTTCAGAATGTTGTGATGTTGTTTTAGATGAACCATATTCTTCTTTTCTTTTCCTGTGCTCCTGTAATTTATTTATTTATTTATTTATTTATTGTCATTTGGATCTTCAGTACTATGTTGAGAATCATACTTACTTAGACTGCCAGGGTTCAGACAGTTCAGTCTACCACATGTCTTCCTGGTTAAAGGAAAGGTAGAAACTTATAGTATTTCCAGGACTAAATTCTTATGTCTTCCTGGTTAAAAGAAACGTGGAAACTTAAAGTTCTCCCAGGACTATATTCTTGTTGCAAGACATACTCTCTGCATGAAGATTCCAATGTTTCTAAAAATTAGAAGAAGTTGTCTTTTCTAACTATAGAAGTTATCATTCCATAATTTTGATACCTCATGAGGCAGAATATATTTTAGTGCTACCCAGCTTCTATAATAACATTTGGTGTGCAAAACCAATTTGTGATACTCAGAAACTGTGTATTATATTTAGGTAAGAATGATTTTGTGGTAAGGATTTTACTTGGCTTCCTCAAGGTGAGAGTGGTTTGGTTCAGGCCTTGCCTGTCAAGATAGCATTCCTCTTGAAAAACAAAAAAGTAAAGTTAAAGAAATCCCCCCCACATGAAATGAAGGATGGACTGACCTGGAAAGCTAACACCGACTATTATCAGTTCCTTGGAATTTGCTAAGTTCCCCTCACAAGGCCTTGAGATAACAGGATACCAAGAATTCACACTGCCCCTCCTTTCTATGAGTCAACAGGTGATAAATAGGGTCCTTAGGAAACAAAGAGATAGTTGCATCTCTGGTTTGCCCAGACAAGATTAATTAGCACACCCTGAGGCCCTAAGATCTGTTGAACCTAACAATGAGACCATCAGGCCTCAAAGGGTCATGTACTCAATGGACAGAGGGTCACACCCACTTCTTATGCTTTCTCATAGGCCTCAGATTTACATAATTATTGTTTTCAACTTTACTAGAAACACTTTTATTGTGACTATGTATTTTATGAGTGTGAAATTACGTATAAGTATACTGTCAGTGAAATAATATAACCTGGCTAAATCTACAAATCTCTGTTATTATTTTCTCTCAAATCCAATGTTAAGTTCTGATTTGTCTCAAAACCACATATTCTACAATATTAATGTGGTAGTATGTAGTCAAATCATAGTTTGAGTATAATGACACATGCTTATAAAGTCAATACCCTGCGGATGGAGGGAGTAGGATTGTTGTGAGTTTGAGGGAAGCCTGGTCTATAGAGCTAGAGCTTGTCAAAAAAATAAAATAAAATAAAAACTACAAAAAGATAAAGACAAATTGGAAAGATCTAAAGTTAAGCTATTTGACATTGAAAGCAAAGGGATATGAACTTTGGGTTTGTGTATCTGAGAAGGCACAAATGTGAATGAGTATTGGAGTTGTGTGTTTTTATTTTTACAATGAATGTTGTAGTTTTGAGTTACACACACTCACTCACACACACACACACACACACACACACAAACACACATATATATATATATATTTACTTTTGATTTTAGAATTGCTTCATAAATACTTAACATAAAAGATCTAGTGTCATTTTAATGTAATTTTTTCTGATATATTGAACAATTCAAGAACTATTGCCATTTTAGCCATATTGTCTTGATATCCAAGAATACTGATGATTAATCCCTATCCAACATTTGATAATTTTCTTACTAATCTTCTGCTTTTATATAGTTCATTGGAAAAAACTATGCTACTTTTACACTAATTCATATTTTATTCATTTAGATATCTATAGATGGTTTTCTGTGTTGTTGTATTTTCTAGCAATCAATTTATAATACTGGCACTCATACATCTGGGCAATATTTTGCTACTTATCTTCTATCATTCAATTTCATTTATTAATTCTATTAATCTCTACTTTTGTATAACAGAGTTTTAATTGTTCATAATTGTCTTATTTTAAAATGGTAAAATTTCTGTTTCCTTTCTAATT
This sequence comes from Phodopus roborovskii, assembly GCF_943737965.1. Taxonomy (NCBI): domain Eukaryota; kingdom Metazoa; phylum Chordata; class Mammalia; order Rodentia; family Cricetidae; genus Phodopus; species Phodopus roborovskii. Next base: position 250,925 of record NW_026126046.1, on the reverse strand, counting down.
TATATGCTTTTATATCCTTTTATATTTTAAAATTTTTCATTTTATATGTCAATCCAAGTTACCAATTCTTCTCTCCTCCTGCTTTCCACATCTTCCCCAACCAATGCCCATCCATGGGGAGTCAACAAAGTCTGGCATGTCAATTTGGGAAGAAGCAAGCCCCTACCCCTGTATATAGGCTGGAAATTTGTCTGCCCAAAGAGAATGAGTCCCCAAAAGCTAGTTTTAGCACTAAGGATAAATCCTGGTCCCATTGCAAGTAGCCTAAGTTACTGCCCATGCCATTAAAATGTCATTCACATTCACAGGGTCTAATTTTATCATGTCATAGTTCCCTCACTGTCAGTCTAGAGACAGTGAGCTCCTAGTAGTTAAGGTCAGCTGTTTCTATGAGTACAACCAAAATTGTCTTGACCTCATTGCTTATATTATTGTTCCTCATTCTTTTTGACTGGAATCTGGGAGCTCGGCCCAGAGCTTAGATGTGGATCTCTGTATCTGCTTCCATCAGTTACTGGTTGATGATTCTATGATAGTAATTAAGGTAGTCATCAATCTAATTGCAGGGGGGAAGGCCAGTTAAGGCATCTCCTCCAGTAATGTTTGACTTCTCAGCTGGGGTTATACTTGTGGATTCCTGGGAATGTCCATAGTGCCAGGTTTCTCAAAAGCCCCATGTTAGCTTCCTCAATCAAGGTAGCTCTTTCCTTGTTTTCTCTCTCTTTCCTCCCCACATCTCAAGCATTCCAATACCTTGTGTTCTCTTCCTCCCTCTCTTTATCCCATCCGCTTCCCTTTCTGCCCTCCCATCTCCCCACTCCATGCTCCTTATTTTCTTGGAATATTTTGTCTATTTCCCCTTCCCAGGGTGATAAATGTATGTCTCCCTTAGGTTTCTCCTTGTTACCTATCTTCTCTATGGTTGTGGACTATAAGCTGGTTATCCTTTGGTTTATGTCTAATGTCTACTTATGAGGGAATACATTCCATCTTTACCTTTCCAGATCTTGGTTACCTACTCAGAATACACTTTTGCTAGTTCCACCTATTTCCCTGCAAATTTCAAGATGTCATATTTTATAATCACTGAGTTATTGTGTAAATATAACACATTTCATTATCCATTTTTTGGTTGAGGGTCATCTAGATTGTATACAGGTTCTGGTTATTTGAATAATGCTTCTATGAACATTGTAACTTTAAGTGTTTGAACAAAGAAATTGATGACAATTTCAGGAAATGGAAAGATCTCCAATGCCCTTGGATAGCTATGGTCAACATAAATAAATTGCAGTCTTACCAAATAAATCACAGGTTCAATGAAATCTCCACCAAAATCTATCATGATTTTTCACACAACTCTGAAGAAAAATATTCAATTACATATGGCAAAACAAAAAATCCAGGACAGCAAAAACAGTCCTATACAATACAGGAACTTCCAGAGGAATCACCATCCCTGACTTCAAGCGGTACTGTAGAACTATAGTGAAAACAGCTTGGTAATGGCATAAAAACAGCCAGGTGGACTCATGGAATAAAATCAATGACCTTTATGTTAATCCAAACACTTATGAACCACTGATTTTTGACAAAGAAGCTAAAATTATACAATGGAATAAAGAAAGCATCCTCAACATATGGTGCTGGAACAACTTGATGTCAACATGTAAAAGAATGCAATTAGATCATATCTATTCCCAGATTTAAAAAAAAAAAAAAAACTCAAGTCCAAATGGATCAAAGATCTCAGCATAAATATAGCCACACTGAATCTCAACAAAAAACAAGAAGATAGCCTTGAGTGCATGGGCACAAGACACCACTTCCTAAATATAACACCAATATCCCAGACACTGGGAGCAACAATTAATAAATGAGACCTCCTAGAACTGAGAAGGTTCTGTAAGGCAAAAGACACTGTGAATAAGACAAAACAGCAGTCTATAGAAATCAAAAAGATCTTCACCAATCTGACATGTGAGAGAGGACTGATCTTCAAAATACGTAAAGAACTCAAGACAAAAGACACAAAAACAAAAAATAATACAATTTTAAAAATGGGGTACAGATTTGAACAGACAGTTCTCAACAGAAGAAACTCTAATGGTCAAAAGACACTTGCGGAATGATTATGATAATAAATATAAACATAAAAACAAAACACTGATGATTGTTTATGCTGGAGAGGATGCAGAGTAAGGAGAATACTCCCCCATTGCTATAAGAAGTGCAAACTTGTACAACCACTTTGGAAATCAGTATGGCTCTTTCTCAGGAAAATGGGAATCAGTCTATCTCAAGACCCAGCAATACCATGCTTTGATATATACCAAAAAGATGCACCCTCATACAACATGGACATTTGCTAAACTCTGTTTTTATGACTTTTTTTTTACCATCCTTCCCTACATAAAATCTCCAGTTAAAGTTGATGCAGCAATTATTAATAGCAAAGAAATTTTTATGCTTTTTATCATATAAAAGCTTCAACTTTATTTTGATCTTTTACAGATGGGCCGTTTGTGATTTTGGTATGTCATTTATGCCTGTTTTAATATTTTTTACTTAATTCCAAAGTATTATAGAGTTTTGTGATTAATATTTTTCTTGTCTGTTCTGAGAATTTAACAAGGTCTTTGTGAATATCAGGCAAGGGTAATATAATGAAATACAAACAATGATTTACATATTTTAGTAATTCATGTGCTTCTTCCTTAAAGATACCCCAATGAAATTGAGAAGGTAAACTTTGCTACTTTTGAAGAATCCAATACAAAAATTTTAGATAAACTTGGTTGATATTTTTCAATTGAACTACATTTTTATTGATTTCCTGTTGCTGAGTGTGTGCATATTAATAATTGTTATGTGATTTTGGAGAATCAACTAAATTATCAGTTTTGTAAGACTATAATTATCAATGTTAAATTTCTTTTCTGAACAATTTTCTGTTGTTACTGTAACTTCTTCAGATCTTATTTCCTAATTGTTACTCTAATAGTTTTCATTTTGACCTTACAGTCTAATACCTATGTTTGTAGTTAAAATAGGCTTCTTATCTTATTTCACTCTTTCAATTATTGTTGATACACACTTGTAAATATTACTATTCTTATTTGTATATATCTTGTAGAGGTTTATATTTGTTTTTCAAGATTTTCATTCCTTGTCTGCTGTAAATATTTTTACAGTTAACTTCCCTAATCTGATATCAATTACATTTTTTTCTACTGGTTTCTTTTTTTATAATATGTGATTGTGGTGCATAAATATGCTACAAGACAACCAAATAATATCTTTGAGAATTAAGCTAGACATGCCTTACAGAGAGAGCAAGAGACCCCCACCTGCACCTACTGGAAGAAGCAATGGGAGGACGGCAATACAAGAAAACAACTAACAATAGAAAGAAAAACATGACACCATCAGAATCTAAGAACTGTACATCAACTAGTCCTGAACACCCCAAAGCAGATGAAGCAGAAAAAAATGACTTAAAAATTATCTTCATAAAAATGATAAAGGCACTCAAAGACAATGTAAGACAATCACGTAACGAATTGGAAGAAAAAAAACAAAAATTGGAAGAATAGAACAAATCTCTTAAAGACTTGAAAACTGAAATAGAGACAATAAAGAAAACACAAACAGATGGAATGCTGGAAAAGAAAAAGTGGACAAATGATTGAGAATTATAGACACATGCATAACCAAGAGAATACAAGAGATGGAAGAGACAATTTCAGGTGTTGAAGAAGTAGAGGAAATAGATATATTGACCAAAGAAAATTGTAAATCCAACAAATCCTTAACCAAAACATCCAGGAAATTTGGGACACCATGAAAAGGCCAAACATAAGAATAATAGGCATAGAGTAAGGCGAGGAAGCCCAGCTCAAAGGTGCAGAAAACATATTCAACAAAATCATTGAAGAAAACTTTACAAATCTGAAGAAGTACATGCCCAAGAAAGTACAAGAAGCATACAGAAAACCAAATAGACTGGACCAAAGAAAAACCTACCCACACATAATAATCAAAAAACCTACATACAGAATGAAGAAAGAATGTTAAGAGCAGCAAACAAAAAAATGCCAGTTAACATATAAAGGCAGACCTATCAAAATTATACCTGATTTGTCCATGGAAATTCTCTCATCAGAAGGTCCTGGATAGATGTATTACAAGTACTAAGTGTCGACAGATGCTAACCCAGGCGACTTTATGCAACAAAATTTTCAATCACCATATGTGGAGATAACAAGATATTTAATGACAAAGCCAGGTTTTCAAAATATGTGTCTACAAACACAGCCCTACAGAAAACTCTGGAAGGAAAAATACATCCCAAAGAAGTTAACTATGCTCACAAAGACATACGCAAGAGATAATCCCAGTTCACCAGAACCCAAGGGTAAATCAAGGCAAATATATTTACAATACAACCTACAACAACAAATCTAAAACAAACAAGCACTAACTATCAATATTCTTTACTTTCCCTCAACATTAATGGTCTTAATTCTTCTATAAAAAGACACAGGCCAACAGAAGTGATACGAAGACAGAATCCATCCTTCTGCTGCATACAAAACCACATCTAAGTTTCAAAGACAGATATTACCTCAGGGTAAAGGGCTGTGAAAAGATCTTCCAATCAAATGAAATAAAAAAGCAACCAGGTGTGGCCATCCTTATATCTAATAAGTTGAACTTCAAACCAAATCAATCAAAAGAGATGAACACGGTCATTTCATATTCATCACAGGAGAATTCCATCAGCAAAAATTTTCAATTCTGAACATCTATTCCCCAAATACAAAGGCACCCACATTCATAAAAGAAATGCTAATTAATCTCAAAGCTCACAGAAACCCTCACACACATATAGTGGGAGATTTCCCACAACTCTCACCACTAGACATGAACATCAGTAAGAAAATTAATAAAGAAACAAAATAACTAAGAGAAGTTATGTCTCAATTGATTTTAATAGACATCTATAGAATATTCCATCCAAACACAAAAGAATATGTCTCTATCTCTGCTCCACATGGGACCTTCTCTTAAAATGACCATATACTAGATGGCATAACAAAACTCAACAAATACAAAAAAATTGAATTGTCCTCTGTATGTTATCAGACCAACATGTTTTAACATTGGAATTCAACAACAACACATGTTGCAGAAAATTTACATTCATGGAAACTGAATTGGGCACTGTATGGGCACAATTGCACCATACATTGGTCAGAGAAGAAATAAAGAAAAAAATTAAGGAATTCCTAAAATTCAACAAATGAGGACACAAAGGAGCAGAGTTTATGGGATACCTTGAAAGCAGTGCTACAAGGGAAGTTCATTGCACTAAGTGCCCATATGAAGAAAACAGAGGATAGTCACATTAGAGAATTAACAGCAAAACTAAAAGCCTTAGGAAAAAAAAGAAGAAGAAGAAGCAAACTCACCCTGGAGGAGGAGATGTCAGGATATAATCAATTTGAGGGCTGAAATCAATAAAGTAGAAACAAGGATAACAATAAAAAATAAATGCAACAAAGAGATAGTTTTTTGAGAAAATGAAGAAGATAGCCAAATGTTTATCCAAACCAAAGAAAAAGAGAGGAATATGCAAATTAACAATATCAGAAATGAAAAGGGGGACATAACAACAGACTCTGAGGAAATCCATACAATTTTCTGGCCATACTTTGAAAACCTGTACTGCAAAAATTTTGAACTCAAAGGAAATGGGCAAATTTCTGGATAACTATCACTTTCTAAAATTAAATCAAGAACAGATAAACAACTTAAAGAGAACTATAACCTCCAATGAAATAGAAGCAGTCATCAAAAAGCTTCCAACCAAAAAAAGCTAAGCAGGATATGGCTTCAGTGCTGAATTCTAACAGAAAAACAATGCAGAGCTAATACCAGCAGTTCTCAAATTGTCCACACAATGGAAACAAACTCTTTTTATGAGGCCACAATCACCATGGTATCCAAGCCACACAAAGACACAACTAAGAAAGAAAACTACAGACCAATATTGCTGATGAATATTGATGCGAAAATCCTCAAAAAAAAAAAAAAAATGCGAGCAAATCAAATCCAAGAATGTATCAGAGAAATCATCCACCATGACCAAGTATGCTTCATCCTTGGGTATCAGGTTTGTTTGAACATAGAAAAATCTATCAATATAATCCACCATATAAACAAAGTGAAAACAAAAAACCATATGATCATTTCCCTAGATGCTGAAAAAGCCTTCGATTAAATTCAACATCCTTTTATGATAAAGGTCTTGGAGAGATCAGGTATAACAGGAACACACCTAAACATAATAAGAACAGTATACAGTAAACCAACAGGGTTTACTGTTGGGAGAGGCTTATGCTAAATCCTCTAAAATCAGGAACAAGACAAGGCTGCCTTCTGTCATGATATCTCTTCAATACTGTACTTAAAGTTTTAGCTAAAGCAATAAGACAACAAAAGGAGATCAAGTGGAAACAGATTGGAAAGGAAGGAATCAAAATGTCTCTATTTGCTGATGATATGATAGTTTACATAAACGACCCAATAAACTCTACCAGGGATCTCCTACAGCTGATAAACACCTTCAGCAATCTAGCAGGATACAAGATAAACTAAAAAAAAAAAAAAAAATCAGTAGATCAGTAGCCCTACTTTATTAAGAGGACAAAGTGGCTGAGAAAATAATTAGAAAATCATCACATTTTACAATAGCCACAAACAACATAAAGTGTCTTTGGATAATGCTTAACAAACAAGTGAAAGACCTATATAATTAGAACTTTGTGGCTCTAAAGAAAGAAATTAAAGAAGATACCAAAACATGAAAACATCTTCCATGCTCTTGAATAGGTAGGATAAACATAGTAAAAAAGGCAATCTTGCCAAAAGCAATCAACAGATTCAATGTAATCACCATTAAATCCCAGCACAATTCTTCACTGACCTTGAAAGGACAATCATCAACTTCATATAGAGAAACAAAAGACCCAGGACAGCCAAAACAACCCTGTATGATAAAGGAACTTCAGGAGGAATCACCATACCATACTTTAAGCTCTACTACAGATCTATGGTCCTGAAAACAGCTTAGTATTGGCACAAAACTAGACAAGTAGACCAATGGAATCAAATCGAAAATCCTGATCCTAACCCACATACCTATGAACAACTAATTTTAGACAAAACAGCTAAAAGTATACAATGTGTGGAGGAAAGCATCTTCAACAACTGGTGCTGGCACAACCGGTTATGGTGTGTAGAAGACTGCACATAGAACCATGTCTATCACCATGCAAAAACTCAAGTCCAAATGGATCAAAGACCTCACCATAAATACAGCCACACTGAACTTATTAGAAGAGAAAGTGGGAAGTAACATTGAACAAACTGTCACAGGAGACTGCTTCATGAACATAACTCCCATAGCAAAGACAATGAGAAGATTCTGTAAGGAAAGGACTCAGTTGACATGACCAAATGGCAACCCACAAACTGGGAAAAGATCTTGACCAATCCTACATTTGACAGAGGGCTGGTCTCCAAATTATACAGATAACTCAAGAAACTAGACAACAAACACCAAATAAACCTTTTAAAAAGTGGGGTACAGAACTGAATAGAGAATTCTCAATAGAGGAAATCAAAAAGTCTGAAAGACACTTAAGAAAGTACCGAAACATCCTTAGCTATCAGGGAAATTCAAATCAAAACATCTTTGAGATACCATCTTACTCTTGCCAGAATTTCTAAAATTAGAAACACCAATGACAACTTATGCTGGAGAGGATGTGGAGAAAGGGGAACACTCCTCCACTGCTGGTGGGAGTACAAACTTTTACAGCCATTTTTGATATCAGTATGTTGGTTCCTCAGGAAAATGGGATCCAGTCTACCACAGGAACCGGCAACAACACCTTAGACATATACCCAAATGATTCACATCTATGTCCAAAGACATGTGCTCAACTATGTTCATAGCAGCATTAATTGCAACAGCAAGAAGCTGGAAGCAACCTAGGTGCCCCTCAACTGAAGAATGGATAAAGAAGATGTGGCACATTCACACAATGTAATACTATGAATTTACAGAATGACATCTCCCATCAGGAGATGAAAGCATGGGGGATCAGGAATATTGAGTCAGGGGAAGAATAGACAATAGAGAAGAGACAGAGGGGGAAGGGAGAGAGAGAGAGACCATAAAATAGGGAGCTGTTATAGGCTTGAGGATAAAACTTACTCTAGAGAAATGTCCAGAGACCTACAAAGATGACTCCAAGAGACAATCTGAGCAAAAGTGGAAAGGCTACCTTAAATGCCTTTCCCTAATAATGAGATTGAAGACTAACTTATCTACCATCATAGAGCCCTCATCCTAGTAGCAGATGGAAACATAAGGAGACACACACAGCTAAACACTGATCTGAACTGGAATCCAGAATCAGAGAGCAGCTATTGATAAGAAAATGGGGACATAAACAGGATATAGAAACCCACAGAGGCAGCTGACCTGAATAAGGGGGAGCTAATGGACACTCAGACTGATAGCTGGGAAACAATTTGTACTGGCTCAGAACCCCTGAACATGGATATCAGTTACAAGGCCTGGGCAGTCTAAGAGACCTCTGATAGTGGAACCAGGATATATCCCTGGTGCATAACAGGACTTTGGGTGAATGTTGAACATAGAGGGATACTCTCTTAACTTAGAGACAGGAGAATGGGCATAGTCCCTATTCCACATGACTTGACAGATATTTTTGATCCCCCTGGTCTGCATCACCTTCCCTGAGGATTGGCATTGGGTGGGATGGGATGGTGTTTGGGGGAGTAGGAGGGAGGGAGGAAGGGAGAGAGACACATGAAACTTATTGACATGTAAAATAAGAAAAAATATATGAAAAATAAAATCAGTATGGATGTTCCTCAGGAAAATGGGAATGAGTTTACCACAGGACCCTGCAAACCCCTTCGTAGGCATATACCCAAAGGATTCACATCCATGCAACAAAAACATCTGTTCAACTATGTTCATAGCAGCACTATTTGTAATAGCAAGAATCTGGAAGAAACCTAGATGCCCCTCAATTGAAGAATGCTTAATGAAGATGTGGCACATCTACACAATGGAATACTACTCTGCAGAAAAAAATAATGGTATCTTGAAATTCGCAGGCAAGTGGATGGCACTTGAAGAAACCATCCTGAATGAGGCAACCCAGTCACAAAAAGAGGAACACAGTATGTACTCACTCATATATGAATTTTAGACTTAGATCAAATGATCACCAGCCTATAATTCACACCATCAGAGGAACTAGGATACAAGGTGTATTCTAAGAGATTCATATAAAGTCCCTCAAAGAACCGGGAAGGGACAAGTCCCCCAGAGCTCAGGGGAAGTGGGGGGGCAGTGAATGGAGAGAGATAGGAGAAAACGAGGGTGGGAAAGGAAAACATGTGAGACCAGGAAGATTGAGCCAGGTTAGGAATAGAAGACAGGAAAGAGAGAGAGAGAATAAAAATTAGGGAGCCAATAATGGTTTGAAGATAAAATTGAACACAAAGAAAGGTCTAGAGAACTACAAGACTTCTGCCAACTAACAATTTGAGCTTCCCTGGAAAGGCTACTATAAATACCCTTCCTGGAGTGTGAGATCAACAACTAACTTATCCATGGAGCCCTCAACAAATGTCCGATGGAAACAGGAGCAAACACCCATACAAAATTACTGAGTCAAAGTAGAACCCAGATGCAGATGGAGAGGACAAGTCCAGGTGGCAGAAACACATAGAGACAGCTTACCTGAACAAGTAGGTGCTAAGGGGCCACCAGAGTGATAGCTGGGAAGCCAGCATGGGACTGACACAGGCCCCCCTGAATATGGGTCTCAGTCAGAAGGACTGAGCAGTCTAAGGACCTCAGACAGTGGATCCAGGAAGTATCTCTGGAGCACAAAAGGACTTTGCGAACACATCCCCCATGGAGGGATAACTGCCTTAATCTAGAGACAGGAGAGAAGCCCTAGTCCCTACTTCACATGACCTGTCAGATCTACATGACCCCAACTGGATGGCATTCCCCTACATGTAAAATAATAAATTAAATTAAAAAAATGCTTTGATTCCAAAATTTAATTTCAAGGACAAGTTACTGTGGAAAAGGATTTCTATTTTTGTCTCCACAGAAAATGAAAAGCTGTGGATTCCTTCCAGACTAATGTGGTTTGATTAAGCCAGACCGCCTGAAACAGTGTACCAGGTGATCCTACATTCAAAACAGCTGGACAAAGCAGCCTTAAAGGCTACAGCCAGGATTTCTGCCTCTTCTTAGAATCCCTCATGACAGCAGCCCTTACCAGCAGGAAGTAGTTTGGAAAGAACGACGCCCAAAATCCCAAATATTGTCTATAAATGTTTGTTTTCATTTAAGTGGACTTGGTTATATAAAATAAATAAATATATAAATAAATGGAAAAAAGAAATAAAAAAATAATAGTATTGTAATTAATAAGGTGCTGCTTAGTGTAGGTGAGCAGATGAAATTGTTTCCTAAAATGTAGTTTAATATTGGTAAAGGTACTTTGATCAAGTTTTAAATGACAATGAAGAATTTTGGATAGTTTACACTCTTAGTTGATCATCAGCAGGGTATATAAGTGATGAGGACTCTTTTCAATAAAGGTAGGTTGTAATAAAAATATATCTAAAAATATTATATGACACAACGAATACATTGTGGTTTGTGTTAAGGAATTGCCACTGCAACCTATAACCATTCAGCAAGCAACTGCTCAATTTGTCAACAGCTATCAACATCTTCAGAAGTAAAAGTATTAAAACTTATCTAAGGCTCTGTGTGTCACTGATATTTTCTAATGAATAAACTATTTTATTAATTAAAGTATGATGATTTTTATAGTTAGTATTTTCTACATGTAGCCAATTATAGCACAGAGAAAACATAGCTTTTATATACAATATGAAATTTAAAACATTTCCTTGCTTTATTTAACTATTTGTTCATTGCTGTGGTCTAGAACCAAACATGTATGAGAGAAAAATTATTACTATATGTTCTATGTGTTTTCATTTGTTGTCACAAAAATGCCTCTGGGGTTGTTTTGCAAAAAAAATTACATAAACCTCCTTCTGACAAAAAAGAATCAGATATAATTTAGTGACTTTCTAAATGTAGTAGAGTACTTAGGTTTCTTAGTTACTATTCTATTGCTCTGAAGAGGCACCATGACCAAGGCAACTTTTAAAGAAAGAATTTGATTGGGGCATTCTTACAGTTTCAGTGAGTGTGTCCATGTTTCGAAGCTGAAGATCAAGTTTCTTTCCTGCCTAGTCCCATGGTGGTTTAGTTCCAAATAACACAAAGAAGCTTATTTTAATTACAAACTGTTTGTCCAATAGCTCAGTCTTTTTATTGGTATTTCTCTCTTAATTATTAACCCATTTCTATTGATCTATGTTTCTCCATTTTGTTTTGGCTTAATGGTGATGCCCAGCCCTCATGCTCCCTCAGCAACTATATGTTGTCTCTTTGGCAGCTGCTCTCCCAACATTCTCCTAGTCCTAGTCCTGTAGCTCCACCTGCCTGGCTACTGACCAATCAGCATTTATTCATTAACTAATGAAAGAAACATATCCACAGTATACAGGAAGACATCTCCCATCAGGAGGCTGGCATGAGTTGTACTTTAAGCAGCAGCTGAGAGTTCACCTGTGATCTATAACTTACTGGCAGTAATAAAGAAAGGAAAGACTGGCCCTGACATAGGCATTTGACAAAAGGCATCCATAGTGACATACCTCCTTCAGCAAGACCAATCTTACTCCAATTAGGTCATAGCTCCTAATTTTTCCAAAACACTCCCCCTAAGCTGAGCCAAACCTTAGAGAATATAAGTCTTTGAAGACCATTCTCTTTTTAACCACTGTACTAGGTGTTCCTAAAATGTATCATATATTCAGACATAGGGATTGAAATTTCCTTCTGTTTAATTGTTACCCAGTAAGTTTAGTATGCTCATGGAAATACCAAAAGAATTAAATTTGTCTTAATTAAAGTAATAAAGGAGAGGAATGATGGACAAGACAAGGTTCCCAAATATGCCTGTCATGAAAACAGAAGGAATATATATTTGCAGAGAAAAGAAATCTGTTGAAAAAAGGGAGATAGAAGGTTGAAGGGCAGTTAAGGGTGCATAAAAAGAGAATACACTGATATATATGTGTAAAAATAATTTATTCACAAAGTAATCAAAAGTATTAGTTGAAAGTTAATAAAATTAAAGGATGAATAGACTTATCAGCAAAGTAAAAAAAAAAATCAACAACAACATATTTACTTCGGGTCATTAGCTCTGTAATAAGCAAAGCAAAATAAGACCACTATGATTGTTAATCTTTATTGTTAACCTGATTGGGTTACAGCCAATTACAATGAAAACCACTGAGCATATCTATGAGGAATTTTCTTGGTCATGTCATCTCAAGTGGGAAAATTCACCTTAAATATTGAGAACACCTTTTATTGTACAACAAACCTTTAAAACTATCTATGAAGGAAGGTTTGCTTTTCTATGCCTGCCTTTAGTTTTGCTTGCAAGTTCATTTCTGCTTTTATCCCTATTGCTACTACTTTTTATTCATTTGCTGATATCAGAGGCTAGTTTCTTCATGCAACAATGTGGACTAAAACCATTACATCTCTAGTAACCTTTCAGCCCTTCAGAACCAGAACAAGACTATTGAGGCAACCATCGTTTTGCATTGAACAGATATGGATTTTTGGCATTTGCACTGTGATTTAATCATTGTTGAATCTATATTTAACAAATTTTCATTTCTATCAGTTCTGTTTTTCTGAAATCAGAACTCACTTTATGATTCTGTGTGTTTCAAAAGCGCTCAGCTCACTGAAATGACATTATCTTTCTCAGTATTATATTCTTAGAACATACTACAGGCTACTACAAGGATGTTATTAAATAAGTCACAGCGATTTTAAATGAAAAAAATTACAAAATGAAGCTGTATCTTCCTCTTAACCTTCTACAAATCCAATTAACTGGTTAGAACTTAAATGATTACAGAGATTATTAAAAATTAAAGATCCAGACCCTAAGTAAAATTAATCTTAGACTATGATTAATCCCCAATAGCCATCTCTTGCCTGTGTCTTACCTAGACTAGGAGATAAACTAGAATTTATTGAGCTAACTAAATTTTAGTTTCCACCAACCAAAAGGTTAAGAATGCCACTGGGGAGCATCTGAGCTTTATATATGAGATTTTTCCCTGCTTTTTGGCAGTACAGCTACTTAATTTTATACAAATGTAATTTGAAAAATGTCTTTGTTTATAGCTTGATTTTTTTTTTCAATTTCTGTAAAACCTTCATAAAACTGCTTCCAGGTAGGCACATGGAATTTGGGGTTGACTTAATCTGCCTTCCTGGTTAATAGCTCATACTCTTCTTCAGAATGAACCAGATTTTCTCCTGTTTGAGTGGAGGGCTGTGTTTTTGCATAGACACTAAGCATACAAAATTATATAAGGGAATGTTTGAATAGCACTGCTCTTTACTCTGCTTTATCCAATCATTATGACTACAGCATAAGGAATATACTCATTTCCATGAAATTTCTGGCATGCAGGTAAATATGAATACTGAACATATAAGACATTTTCAATTTTTAGTACCATCCAAGTTTTTACTCCTATACCATTCAATTTACCTTTTCCATGTATAAAACTCATTATCATGCATTTATGTTTTCATACAGTTGACAATCCCAGATTGACACAAGTGCATTTTTGTGCCAATAATGAATGGCGCAAGAGTTAAGAGAAGATTCATGAATAGCATTCTTTAAAATAGAAGTAATTACATTCCTATTTTAGTATTAAAATCAAAGAAAAGTTATAAATTATTTCATTTTTCAAAAACACTAGTTGAACCTCAGATACTATTTAAAAAAAAAAGCAGGTAAAATGCTTACTGGTTTTGCATGTGATTTTTATTATAATCTTAGTTTTGGGATTGGTGGAAGCCAGGAATCAGCCTTACCAGTTACTACATGACAAAAGTTTCACTTCGAACAAAGAAAGGGGCAACTAGATGTAGCCCAGTATAATTTAGCACAAGATCTGCCACATTCTAACTCTCCATTATTAATGTGTTTGTATCTCTTAATGTTTATGTGTAGATGGGGGAGGGGACTTTCAAGGAAGTTCATTTCCCCATATTATACCATAAATTCATGAAGATATTTTACTTTATTACGAGAACTTTCTTCCTTTCCATTCTTCTATTTTCAGAAATATATAAACCATTTCCTTAGAAATGATACTTAATTATCATCCCATTTAAAATTTCTCAGATTATTCCCAAGTTTTTGGTGAGTAATATTTACATTTCAAAATATAAATATGTCATTAGAAAATCAAGGGCTAAAAAGAGCCATCAGTCTGTGTTTCAGAAACACAGCAGCAATTTCTGTTATTAACACATCAGGAGTATTTGAAAGAAGCTTAGGTCTTATTTATGTTTTCTAATGAAATGTCTTTTGTGGAAAAATAACATATAAACTGTGGTAATTTATTAAGTCTACATTAATAGCAAATCCAAACCTAAAATATGTTGTTAATGAATTGAAACAATTAGCGGTTGAAATCAGTGAAACTCATTCAATGTAGTAAAGAATGAGGGCTCCTAAAGAGCCAAGGCACAAACACTGTGTCTAGCTTCATATTCAGAGTGGGTACAGAGAAAGAGGATTAATTTATGCTTTTCTTAGATGAATTAAAGTCATTTGGCACAAATTATAAAGTTTCTTTCTTCTCCCTCTTTCTTGAACATAGTCCTATTTACTATCAAACACTCAGGCTGGGAAGTAAAGAGGGGAAGTAGCTAGTAGAGTGTATAATTCATACATTATTTCTGTCTTTGGTGTAAATATCCTGTGCACCTGCAGCTCCAAGACAGTTATGGAAATAGAAGTGCTTAGAAATTCAAAGCAAGTTTGTAAAGTGCACGTTTTCACATGCAAATCGTGTACTTCACACACCTGTATAAGAGTTAAGCAAAATGGTTTATTTAGGAAAATATCTTGATTTCCTACCTTTGTTCATTTTACCTTTGTAAATGAATGACAAAAAATCACATTTGGTCAGTCTTAAGTGTATTTAGAAATACTGTTCTCCTCTGGTTTTTGTGAGCATCAAGTGTTCCAAAATGAATTAAAGAGTTACGAACACAAAGGAACTGTGCATTAATGAGAATTCACAGAGAGCTCTATTCAGCCATTTGCACTTTGGTTCATGAATAACAAGTAACCATTCATGCTGCTAAGAAAGAAAAGTAGCCACAAAGGTAAGAAAAGACAGTGATTTAATACAAAATGCAGTGAGCATGGGTTCTCTCTAACCTTAGGGTGCTTTTCATTTGCTTAATGGGTTAGCAGATGACTTGACTATACACGTGTTAGCAAAACAACACCTTTTCTTTCCAGAGTCCCTTAACCACAGTAACTCAGTAGAATTACACTAATAAGGTGGTAGGCTTTTCAGAATTCAATTGATGAGCTGGATGCTAGAGTACAATACAGTTTGGTTCTAGATCTTAGATATGAATATGGATTTCTATGTAGAAATCTCACACAAGCTTTCAAAAATCACCCCACATGGATTGTGGTAAATAGATAATAATTTCATTTCATCCCTCACAAATCTCTGCTATTTTCTGTGATATGCACCAGGGTATTTTATACAGGTGATCAAAACACGTATTTTTTTCTGTCATTTATTCAGGAAAAAATCTTGTTTATCCTCTTATTTGGGGTAATTATTTCCCAAGCACTTAAGCAGAAAGTGTAGAGGTGATAGGGGAAAAAAAAATCAGACATAAAAATAGAAGAATGCATAAAATAATAAGGCTCCACCTTATTCTATGAGACAGATACACTGCATTAATACTATAAGAAAGAAATAGAGATAAAAATGAGCTTACTGCTAAAGCTTGAGAGCACAGATAATATCTATCTTAAATTGAAAGCTTGAACTGGTAAATGTTGATCTGACTATTATAGTTAAGAGCAGAGGCAAAACAGGGCTGTACATAAAGGTGATGATATATATGTTTCTCAGGGAATTTAGTAAATGGAAGTTACAGTAGATAACAACTTTTAAAAAAAAAACAGTAAGCAGCCATCATTAAGACTATGAAATTTGTATTTTTTTCTTTTTATTTGTAGTTAGTATAAATGGTGTGATAACAGTGTAAGATATTGTGATTGATACAATTTACACTTCTATCCATAACTAAACTGGCAGAAATTGGGATGGTGCCGGGTAGATTTATTCAAAGGGAAACAAGAGGAAAGAAGAGAGTTTTAGGGCTCCTATTTCAATCTCTAATAGATCATGTGTGCCTGAGATTTTGTGGAAAAGAAAGGGGCTACATTGGACTGAACACTGAAAGACTCTACCCTGGGCCAATGTCTGTTCAGAGCAAAAGCAACTCTCCTGACCTTTAAGAGTGAATCTTGACCAGGAATGTTGACAGTTTTATGTCAACTTTAGGCAAGCTAAAGTCATTTGCAAGGAAGATAAGAGAATGCCTTCATAAAACTGGGCCCCACGAAATCTCACCCCTGTCATTATGATGTGGGGATGAGGATTTGCAAATGATTGAGATACCCTCATGCAAAGCCTCTACTTTCCTTCTAGTTGGTAGGCTAGGTAGAGGAGATGAGGGAATCACACTTGAGCCTTTTGGTTGAGAATGTACGCTAGGCTAGAGCAAAGGTTTCTAAAACACTTTCTGTTACCTCTCTATTTTTATCTACAGTGGTTGAATCCATGAGATGATCTACATACTAGAACAGGCTGCCTTGTGTATATTTTTGTCTAAATTCCAACAAATATGCACACATGGATTCATCAAGCATTATTGGTGAGCTTTTGAGTCCATGTTATTTGAACGGTACATCCCACTCTGGGTCATCCATTCAAAGGCAACTATAGGTTGGGTGACCAGGACCAATATTAGACAGAAGAATGCATCTTTCATATCCAGGACTACACAGATCTTCCTTTTATGGGCAAGGGCAAAGAGCTTAGAGGGGTGGGGGTATTTGAATTCTTTTGTGGGGAGATGATTTCCACCCATATGTGGTCTTCTCTTAATCCTATACTAGTTCAGCGTCTCAAGTGTTAGGCTTGCTCTCAATATATACTATATATGAAATGTGTATATTATATATTGCACAATATGTCATATTATATATACATATATATGTAATACACACAAAATGGCTACACTATAAATATTAAAGAGGAGCAGACTTCAAACCTCCTTTACTGAAGGCAGAGGCAGAGAAATGATAACCACTACAGGTGGTTAGAAAATATATTAAGGACCCAATTGGAGTGCATATAGTATACAGAGTCAAGCAGCAAGATTGCAACTTAGGACCTTTTAGGGAGATGCAAGATCACTGATGCATTGTTTCAGACCAGATTCAGATGGGCAACGTTATAAAAAGGCAATTTAATTAGCCATTGTCAAGCAGCAGATTCCAAAATTATTGAAGGCCCAGAATAGTAGGCAGTTCTTCGTTAACTGGTCCCTGGATAACCCCTCAAGTCATCATTGCAGTGTTTCGACTTCTTTGTTATGTAAATTTAAGATGATATATTCATTTGGAGGTCTGATGAGATTGATAAATTCTCAGATCTGATTATTCTTACTGTTTTTCATTTATGCCTGGGCTCTTATATTCTTAAGTGACTTTGATATGTATTTAGATAGTACCATTTCAGTTTCAGGTAAAAATTACTTACTGCTTATGAGACTATACATCTTGGAAAGGTACCATCAATGTGTACAACCAAACCTAGAGTCATTCTGCTCCTGCATGTATTCTTAAAATGGAGTCAAATGCTGTTTTGTAAACTAATTACCTAAGGAAAGTCACAACATGAAAGTTGATGTTTTATATCTAGTAACAAATATTAGGGGACAGTCTAATATCTATACTTCACAGGTTAAATAAAAGTTGGATGAAAACTTGATAGGCTCTAACATTTTGGTTAAAAGTGCAACAGTATGATTTCTTTTATCATTTTTGTCTGAATCACCCTGCATTCCTCAAAAGTTTCTAGTTTTATTTTATTTTTCTTGAATCACCCTGTATTCATGGAAAATGAGCTTGTTTTATATGCTGATAGAATAGTAATAAACTTTTTGGCAAGAAAGTAATGTTTCTGTCCTCAGTGGAGACCTAACATTCTAGTTAGATCAAGTGAATCACCTTGGATAATAGACAACCTGCGCTAGGATTGCCTCAAAGCAGACTAAATCGATAGGCAAAATAAGTAGTCCTTTAATGAGTTACTTTATTTCTTCTTCCTAGAATCCACACCTAGAACAGTAAATTACCACATTGTAGCCACATAGCTGTGTAAGTCTGCATACTTTTTCCTTTTCTCTGTTCACAAACATCCTTTCCATAACACTTTGAGTTTCTCAAACATTTTGCACAAACTGTTTTAATGAAGTCTACTTCTCTATTGTGTGGTTGATTTTAGATAGTGTGTGTGACTCCACTTCAATTTAAACAGCATGCCTCTTCTATACTTTCTCTCTTCCATTCCATTGATCCTGTTGAGGTATAATGCCTGCCTTCCACAGGATGGGGGGCATGGCCTTTTAAATCAAAATTAAAATGTCACTAAACTTCCAGTGACTATATTATTACATTCTTATATAAATAATATAAAACCTTCATGAAGGGACCCTGATTTCTTGTGAAATAGACATTATCTCTTCCTGAGAATCCATTAAATTTTGTTGGAACAATTTGAAGAACCAGCAAAACCACAAAAGTCAAGAAGATTACATCTTGACCTGGGCCAATTAATTATCCATTATTTTTTTTCTCCTGGATACAGTTTTTCATTTACTTACACCAAAAGGTCAGTATCTTGAAGATGAGGTTGAGATCATAATTTCTAAGTAACTAAACAGCATACAATTCTATGAACTCTTATAACAATTTCATATTTAAGAAGGAAAAGGAATCAATTTTTAACAGATTCTGTGTTGAGTATAAAAACTATAGGCCATTCACTTGAAAAAAATTAAAAATACAATAAACAAATAACAACCAAAAAAAACACCACTCACTGTCAATACAGAACACTTTATATCATCAGCTGATTTAAATACATTCAATGAGCTTAGAAATGTGTTTACGCAAAACCATAGCACTCATATATACAGGAGCCAATATGAATGACCATGGCTTAGTAACACAATTTAGTTTATCTCAATTTCCATATTCCAACTTGGAAGAATTTTCATGACCTTTTTATAGTTTTACAAAACAAAGAAAACCATGTCAAGGCAAATTTAGACACTAAGTTGTGTAATCAGAGGCATATACTACAAGGTGGAGGAAACCCAGGATGCTGCTATCTGATTAACTTCTTAGCTTTTGGATTAGTGCAAAGTAGTATCATGATAAGTACATATTCCAGTTAGCCACAAAATGTTAGTTCAGACACAAAAGTGGACAACAATTGCTGTTTCAGAGGGCTAGAACTAGCAAAAATTATATGGTTAATCACTGAACCTGCAATATTGCAAATTCTACTCAGTGCTGAAATTATAATGAATTGGTCTCTTTTTACACAGCTTCTTTTCCTGGATTTTTATTCACAGCAGAATGAGGATACTATAATACAAAATAAAGAATTTGAATAAGGAGAGAGAGGAACAAATTGGAGTACCACATTAAAATCCTGAAGTTGAGTTCAAATATTGATAAGAAAAAGCCATTCAAGTATCTCAAAATAAAATATGGTCTTGAATAAAATGAATCTGTCAAATTTATTAAACTATTGCACTTTTGAATACACAATATGAGAATTATAAGCACAAGTAGAAGAATCTTCTCAGCTGTGGACCTTTACCATGCATATCAGCTTGTATTTAATGGAAGCCAGGAAGCAAAGGAGGCTGAGATAGGATCAGCAGGGATAGCTAAAGAAAATATTCTAGAAGCCTTTTGAAGTTATAGATAATTTGTATCTACATATTCAGAGAACTCAATAAATTGGGAATTTTTGAAAATGGGGAACAAAGAACAAATCTTTAATCAAAAAGAGAAAAGAGAATCCTGTACAAAGAATGCTCATTTTTCATCATAACTCCGGCAACAAATCTAGATGAGGACAGATTAATTTTATAATCCCATTACTTGGGAGGCTAAGGCAGGAGCCTTAAAACTATATATATATATATATATATATATATATATATATATGTATAGTTGTTAATTCCCATGTACATCTTGGGAAGTGACAATGGGTCCTGTGCAAGAATAGCCAATACTGAATTTAAGTCTAGTGTACCCTAAATTAAAAGACCTTGTATCAAAACAAATCAGAAAACTAAAATTCATAAGGGAAGGTACAAAGAGGTTAAAGAAAAGTACATAATAGAAAAAAATATTTGAGAAAAACAATGCAAGGGAAAGAGAGCAAACATCTAATTATTATAAAATATAAGCCACATTTAATAGAATGTAAAACTACTTAACTTAAATATTTTAAAGAAATATGTATAATGTATTGAAAACTATTATTTGAAAAAGCACATCAGGGATTTGTGGGTGGCTGTTGGTGCAACCTGCCTGCAGGAATCTTTCTTTCTGACCTGCAAGTGTGGCCGAGATTTGTTGGGGAGGGGCCTGTGGTCCTTCTGAGAGTTCAAGCCTCACAACTGCCTCCCACATATTGAGGGCTTAGTTAGGTCCCCTGGAATCTACCCAGTTGTTGGTCTAGAGTTCATGAGGTTCCAAGAGCTTGGGTTAGCTGTTTCTAGATTACTCCATCATGATCTTGACCTCCCTTGCTCATTTCTTCCCTTCTCCTTCTCTTAAGCCTGGATTCCCAGAGTTCGGCCTGGTTCTTGGTTGTGGATTTCTATATCTTGTTTCATCAATTACTATGCGAGGAATCTATGATGATAGTTGGGGTATTCGGCAATCTGATTATATGTGTAGGTTTGTTCAGGCACCCTCTCTACTATCACTAGTTATATATTGACACATCTGTTTATGTAAATTAAATTAATGTAAGCAGAATACTATGAATATTTATATAAAATTATGTGAAACAAAAAGCTGGTGAGATGGCTCATCATGTGTAAAGCACTTTCTGCACACATCTAGTAACTCCAGTTCAACCCCGGGATCCTATGTAGACAACCAACAGCAAAATACATAAGAAAATTCAGTTTTATATAAGCTGATAGGGTTTTAAGAAATAGTCTAAATATTAGACACCAAGATTAATATTCTTATTACCATTTTGATTGAGCCTATACGTAAAATTGTCGACAATATCTGTTGTTTCAACTGAACCCTTTGTATCTAGAACTTGAAAAATATGTCGCACACATTTTTGCTCCCATGGACTATACAAGAAAATTTGTACTCTTCAGATATTGATAAATTTAGAAAGAAATTACTTGTGAAGAGATATTTTCTGCCTAGTTTTTCACAAATGTTTGGGAAAAGATGTTCATACCTATGTATTTATGCATTTATGTTTGCATGCATATATGTTTGTATGCATACCTGCATGTTGTAATAATTTCAAAATGCAGTGATACTGGAAACAGTTAAAGCATTACACATAGTTTCTGGCTCATTTATATCTCCAACATATCGACTAATTGGCTGTCATTGGGTTGGATTCCCACAGCTGGCTTAATTACAACACCTTGTCTTAATCTGTATCTAAGAGCAACTGTGGATGTATATGAGGCAAAACATTTTGGACCTAATAATGGACTGTAGTTTAAAAACTCTTCTAACACAAGCTTCCTTCTCAGGGGCAATAAAGAAGTATTATTCTCATGGGTTGGCAAGCCTTCTCTGTGTAGCAGAGATGAAGTGATTCATTAGTTGTGTGCTTCTTCATTTGAATTCCTCGGCCAAATGACTTTTATCTGAGAAAATGAGTTTCAGAAGTGTGTTTGTAAGCAAAGCCTCATCTTGTTGGACTTTATAAGCCTATATTTTCAGAGATCCTCATTTCCAGATGCTTATGTTTATTGGAGGTTAACTAATCTTTTAAAATTGATTCACATTTAATTCCTTGATGTTGAATGAAGCACACAATTATATGATTCTTAGAAACACATAGTTCAATGTGCACTTTTGTACTGCATAGTGATAATTGGATTATTTAATTTGAAGAATTCAGAATATGAAAATAGTTCAATAGTACCCCAAAGAGTAACTCTTGAATTTAGAAGTATACCATAGCATTAACAGTTCTTTATTAACTAAATGCTGACTTTTAGTCCATTATAAAATATAAATGTCATGTAATAAAATATATACTCAAATAATTCATTTCTTTAGTTCATATTTAACAGTGGTAAACATTTTATCTGTATAAATAATGGTTGAGCAGGTTATAAGAATAAATGAAAGAAGATTGTTTTAAGAGGTTAAAACATAATTGAGTGATTAAGAATTTTTCATTATAATTTCTAAATGTAAATCCAGTATTATTGAAATTTCATTTGTAATTGTTTCAGAATTTTCCCATAATTATCTTCCAGAATTTTAATATATTCTTTCTCAAAATTCATTTTATATAAATATTACTTAGAGTCCAAGAAATACTAATGAAATCCTTCTATAGTTTAAGAGACCATGAAAAATCTAATGATGAGAGAGTCATGTCCAATGAATGGGGAATGATACTGACTTTTATTTTTACAGGAATAAAGATTTTGTACACTGTATTAAATATATATACCCCATAAATATTTAATTTATAGAATTATATACTCCATCATTTTTTCTGGTATATAAATTATATGTCAAATGAAATTATTCAAATATTAAGGTTATGTATTAATCCATTTACCATTGCATTAATAAAACACTTGATATGTAGTGGTTCATTAATAAAGCACACAGAGATTTCATTTCTCTGATACATATTGGAGATCTTGTGGCCCTATATATTTATCCTTTGCCATTACACATGTGAGAAAAAGGCAAATACAGATGTGAGCAAAAAAAGGTCATATTCTTGTTTTCTAGCTGTACTTTCTGTTGTGATTGAAGATGTGGTCTCTCAGCTTCATTCTTTAGCTGACTGCAGTGACTCCCCTCACATTTGTGTATACACCATCTGGAGCCATAAGTCCAAATACACTTTTTTCTTGTATAAAATGTTTGCTCTTGATGCTTTATCAAATCATTAGGAAGGAAAATAGGACACCTTTCTAACAATAGAGACTCTTCAAAATGATACTGAACAGCTGAGATTATTTCTATCATTGATAATGCCTATACCAAGCATTTTGTTGTTATTTAAGATTTTTCTATGGGCAAATTCTAAGTAAGTTATGACATTGAAAGGGGAAAAGCTATAAATATTTTAAACTGTGAAACAGCACATACATAAAACACGGTGTGCTTATATTTGTTTCCTGGCATTTGATATCTTTTATTTTTTATCTTGTCTTCTCTCTTGTTTACAAATTAGGAGTTAGAAAATTTTCAGGTAAACATGTTATTTTTCATGTGTGTATAATGGTTTTAGAACTAAGCTATAAAATGGTGAGTAATTCTATAAAATAATAAGTCCAGTTTTGTTAACATGAAGAACAAAAATTGCCAAAATTCCCATTATGTCCTATGAAACTCAAGGAATTGGAAATTTAATAGTAATGATAATGATCATAAACTTCAATTACAAAGTCTGAATTTTATTTCACTGAGATAGATGCAATAAAAAAGTAAAATGATCGCTATCATATTGGTGGTACAGAATGGGTGTTGTTAATAATTGCTCTAACCCATGCCAAGTACACGCTTGCTCAACTATAATCTTTGCACTCTGGTGGCAGAGGCATAAGATCTTAGTTCAAGAAAAGTCTTTGCTATGTAGCAGAAAAAAATTTCACAAATCAAAAAGTTAGGACAAAGCACAGAATTAAATTTTGTCCTTGACTCATAGTTGTGTCACGAATAAGTCAATTTGACTTAAACAAGAAGAGATTTTTCAGATAAGGGACTGCATACCTTTAAGCTCAGTACTGGGGAGGCAGAGCATATGAGTTGCAAGCCAGTCAGGACAACTTAATCAGATCCACTCTCATAACAAAAATAAAGGAGTGAGGTGTAAAGGGTGAAATTCTAAAATAATCATTGATAGTTTAAGTAGAATAAATTTTAATTATGCAAGCCAGATCCATCCATACTTACTATGCTTTTCAGAAATAGAATTTCATTTTAAGCATTCATATTTACTTAGTGATTTTGAGATTTTAGAAATTTTCTTAATTGATATACAAATAGTATGTTCGGTATAAACAAATAGCATCCTTCCTTCACAAAATTATCAAGTTGACTGTGGTAACTACTGACCAATCTATGATTTAATTATAAAACCTATGAAGCAACTTAGAATTTATCCATTGGGAGGGTGATGCCTTCCAGGAGGGAATCATCAAAATCTGTCAAGTCATTTGGAATAGGGTATAGGACCTCCCCCATATTTCTAGGGGGTTTGAGTCAGTCCCATGCTGGTTTAGCAGCTATCTAACTTGTGGTACATGAGCTCTCCCTGTGAAGTGGGGGATGGTATGGGAGGGGTAAGGGGGTATAGGGAGTAGGGAGGGAGAGGGAACTGGGATTGATATATAAAATAAGAAAAATATATGTATATATATGAAATTATTCATTGAGCAAATTTGACAGAAGTTATAATCATGAAAATCATGAAATTTTGAATGTTCTCTATATTAATTTCAGAAACATTGAAAAATCTTCATGTATTCTGAAAGCATATTTAAGAATTTCATCTAAAGAAATGTGCAGAAGCTTGATAATGGTAAATTCATACTCCACTTGTCTGGGTAACTCTCGGATTCAGCCCTTAGATTATGAGTTACATCTGGGTATGTAAATAAACAAACTGAGCATTTAACTTACAATTTGAATTTGCTAAACATACCTGGAACTTAGCCAATCACAGAAGCTAGTCTTTAGTCAGCAATGGTAGTGACCTGTATAAAACTTATTCCTGTAAGGCAAATTTCAGACTGTAACCAACACAGATGAGCTGTCTGTCTACCACACTTCTGATTTTTTTTCTCTATGCAATATATTCATCTCTCTGGTTATAAGTATAATTTGCATGTGTTTATGGGACAAGTACTTTGAAATCACTTTTGATCTGAATACTGTCTGATTTGGAAATACAATTAGAGCTAATTAAGCTTTGCAAAACTAGATATGTTACAATTTTGTCTAGTAACATTGCCATAAAACACAGTGTGTAGAATCAGTGGAAATGTTAATTACACTGACCTTGCCTATTATATGCCCAAGAGCCCAAACTATCAAGTGTGATGTACTTTTCCAATAATTTTTTTTTGTTTTTTTGGAATCTAGAAGCTCAGTTATATCTTTGACCTTCAATTTATGGGAAACCTGCGTGATTATGTACCATAATGACACCTTTAGTTTAATGTCCTACAGACACCCAAAGGATAGTGTGCATTCCTAATTACATACACTGACAAAGACAACAAGTTTGAAAAATATTTTATGTGCAGTGTTCACATATCATACAAGAAAATGGTCACATTGCCTTTGAAATGATAGGTATGGGGTGAAAGGATAGCTGAGTGTGTCATATCCATTTTAAAATCTGAGTTTAGATTCTGAGAACATAGATAAGGTCAGATACTACATTGCAGATCTATAATGCCAGTTCTCTTGGGACAAGGTGGGAGGCAATGATTGAAGAAACCAAGAAAGCTGCAGGCTAATTATCCTGGCATATACAGCGGAGAACAAGAGACTTTATTTCAAATAAACTGGAAGAAGAGGGCCTCCTATTGACACTGTCATGCATGTTCAAATATTTATACACATTAACCAACATTAAAATTACACACATATCACACACACACACACACACACACAAACACACACATCTCTCACACACATGCACATGTATCACAAACACATCTTTCATGCACATCACAAACACATCTTTCTTTCTCACACGCAAAAGTGAGGTATATCTCTAACATAGTCACAAATATGTTGATTTCAAGAGGTTTATAATATAACAAATATCTGATCAAATATATATATATATATATATATATATATATATATATATATAGAGAGAGAGAGAGAGAGAGAGAGAGAGAAAGAGAGAGCCATTTTAAAACTGAGCAGTCATTTCTTAAACATTTTCATACAGAAGTTAAATAATTTAATGATCTTATTAGTGCTTTGAAAAATTCTAATTTTTATGAAATTCCAATTCTCTTACTATAATCTTTTGAAGTAAATGCTAGAATTTCCCATAATAGATCCTAACCCCTATAGGGTTAGGAGAGTAAGCTTCACAATTCAGAGTTTACATGTATGCTTAACAAATCAGGCTGAATAATGGGTAAGAATATGATTTCTTCATGGTTGCATGACTTGCTTAATGAAAAGGTAAAGAATGTGTCAAAATAGTTTCTCTAAAAGTTTTATGACTTTAACTCCATGTTGAAAGGAAGCTTATCATGTTTTTAATGTAATACATATACAGAAGTATTTGTTATTTTTTATAAAAAACTATACACATCTATCATTCTCTGTGTTACTACTCTATACATTGTGTGCAAAATCATAAGCAAGGAAGGTTATTTTTGCCCACAGTTAAAAATAATATAGTCTGTCATGATGGGAAATACATATAAGAAGTCATGGAGGTAAAAGTATGTAGCTGGAACTCTTTGTACCTTTATTGTGCTGGGAGATTTCAATTTGTAAATATGTTTCTCATACTGGTTAGTAAATGAAGCACTATTGGCCAAAAGGTAAGCAAGATAGGCAGGACTAGGAGACTAGGAGGAGAAAGTGGTAGGGATGAGTCAACATGGAGAGACTGGAGAGAGCAGAACACTGACCCCTCTCTCCAGTAAGATTAGACCACATGGAAGTACTTAGATTAATAGAAATAGGGTAATACTTAATACAGAGCTAGCTGATAAGAAACAAGTAACTGGCAAACGGAATTATATCAAATATAACATTTGTGTGTGTTATTTGGGGCTGGTGCAGCAGTGGGCCCAGGCTGGGGGAAAAAAAACCTACTGGTAACATATGGTGCTGCAACATGGACCAAAGAAAATGCACGTAAAACTTAAGAAAAGCTTAAAAAGAATTTTAGAAACAAAAGAACTGAGACAAGCAAGGCTTCTTGCTAACAGCATTTATCTGGGTTGGACTCTGTTTTGCAAGAGCCAAGCAGAGACTTGCATGGCTCCTTTAAGGAAGGTTTACTGACTCAGCATAAGTGGCAAAAACCTCAAGGCTTTTAAAGAGCTCTGCTAACTTACTGGTGTGTAGGAGAGGGCAATGGCAATGACCACATCCCCAAGCCAGCAACATGCTGCTGGATGGCAGGGAACACCAAGGCAGTGAGCACAGCTCTCAGTTCTGGGGGTAAAAGTACTCACTGCCATCTTGGATAGACCGGGCTGAAACAATGTTGTTGTTTGCCAGATAAAAGACTCATGCCACAAAAAGATAAAGATTTATAGTAAAGATAGATTTACATAAAGAAAAACAACTAAATGTTTACAGTGTGTTTTAAAATATATGAAGTCTTAGGAGACAAAAAAAAAATAAGGGATAAAATGGTTTAAAAAAGAATAAAAAGACAGAACAGCTGGGTGTGGTGGCACACGCTTTTAATCCCAGCTCTTGGGAGATAGAGGCAAGCAGATCTCTGTGATATCAAAGTTAACCTGATATGCAGAGTGAATTCCAGGACAGATAAGAGTTACACAGTGAAACCCTGTCTCAAAAAAAGAAAAAAAAATACAAGTAAAAGAAACAGTAATAAAAAAGCCACACAATAAAGATGGAGATATTCTGGATACTATATATTATATTGTCTTTGTATCATTGGACTGCTGAATAAATAACAACAACTGCTAAAAGAAATACTTCTGGATCATTCCAATTTATGTATTTTAAAAATTCATTGCCTTGATTAAGGCAGTTATCCCTCCATGGGGGATGTGTTCACAAAGTCATTTTGTGCACCAGAGATACCTCCTGGCTCCACTGTCTGAGGTCCCTTAGATTTCTCAATCCTTCTGGCAGAGAACGCTATTCAGGGGGGCCTGAGTCAGTCCCATGCTGGCTTCCCAGCTATCAGTCTAGTGGCCAGTTCGCTCCTCCTTTTTCAGGTAAGTTGCCTCTATTTGTTTCGGCCACCTGGTCTTGTCCTCTCCATCTGCATCTGAGTTCTACTACTACTCAGTGTTTATGTGTGGGTGTTTGCTCCTGTTTCTAACAGGCATTAGTTCAGGGCTCCATGGATAAGTTAGTTGCTTCTCCAGGAAGGGCATTTATGGTAGCCTTTCCACAGAAGCTCAAATTATTAGTTGGCAGCAGTCTTGTAGTTCTCTAGACCTTTCTTTGTGTTCAATTTTATCTTCAAACCAATATTGGCCCCCTCTTTTATGTTCTCTCTCTCTCTCTCTTTCCTGTCTCTATTCCTAACCAGGTTCAATCTTCCTAGTCCCACATGTTTTCCTTTCCTCCCACTCGTTTTCTCCTACTTCTCTCTCCATTTGCTGCACCCCCACATCCCCTGAGCTCTGGGGGACTTGTCCCTTACCAGTTATATGAGGGATTTTATATGAATCTCTTAGAACACACCTTGTATCCTAGTTCCTCTGGTGGTGTGAATTATGGGCTGGTGATCCTTTGATCTAAGTCTAAAATCCATATATGAGTGAGTACATACTGTGTTCCTCATTTTATGACAGGGTTACCTCATTCAGGATGTTTTCTTCAAGTGCCATCCACTTGCCTGCAAATTTCAAGATACCATTAATTTTTTTCTACAGAGTAGTATTCCATTGTATAGATGTGCCACATCTTCATTAAGCATTCTTCCATTGAGGGGCATCTAGATTGTTTCCAGGTTATTGCTATTACAAACAATGCTGCTGTGAACATAGTTGAACAGATGTCTGTGTTGCATGGATGTGAATCCTTGGGGTAGATGCCTACGAGGGGGATTGCAGGGTCCTGTGGTAAACTAATTCCCATTTTGCTGAGGAACCACCATACTGATCTCCAAAATGGCTATATGAGTTTGCACTCCCACTAGCAGTGGAGGAGTGTTCCCATTTCTCCACATCCTCTCCAACATGAGTCATCATTGGTGTTTCTAATTTTAGCCTTTCTGGCAGGAGTAAGATTGTATCTCAAAGTTGTTTTGATTTGAATTTCCCTGATAGCTAAGGATGTGGAGCATTTTATTAAGTGTCTTTCAGCCGTTTTGATTTCCTCTATTGAGAATTCTTGATTATTTTCCTTTCAAGTTCAGTGAAGAATTGTGGTGGAATTTTAATGGGGATTGAATTGAATCTGTAGATTGCTTTTGGAAAGATTGTCATTTTCATTATATGTATCCTACCTATCCAAGAACATGGGAGATCTTTCCATTTTCTGGTATCTTCTTTATTTCTTTCTTTAGAGCCACAAAGTTCTTATTATATAGGTCTTTTGCTTGTTTGGTAAGCATTACACCAAGTTACTTTATTTTTCTTGTGGCAATTGTAAAGCGTGATGTTTCTCTGATTTGTTTCTATGTCTCTTTATCGTCTGAGAAAAGTAGTGCTACTGATTTTTTTGAGTTTATCTTGTATCCTGCTAGTTTGCTGAAGGTGTTTATCAGCTGTAGGAGTTCCCTGGTAGAGTTTATTGGGTCGATTATGTAAACAATCATATCATCTGCAAATAGAGACAATTTGACTTCTTCCCTTCCAATTTGGATCCCCTTGATCTCCTTTTGTTGTCTTATAGCATTAGCTAGAACTTATAGTAAAATGTTGAAGAGATATAGAAGGAGAGGGCAGCCTGATTTTAGAGGAATTGGCTTAATGTTCTCTCCATTCAATTTGATGTTGTCAGTTGGTTTGCTGTATATTGCTCTTATTATGTTTAGGTATATTCCTGTTATCCCTGACCTCTCCAAGGCCTTTATCATGAAAGGGTATTGAATTTTGTCGAAGGCATTTTCCGCATCTAGGGAGATAATCATGTGGTTTTTCTTTTTCTATTTGTTTATATGGTGGATCACGTTGATATATTTTCATATGTTAAACCATCCCTGCATCCCAGGGATGAAGCCAACTTGGTCATGGTGGATAATTTCTCTGATGCATTATTGAATTCGGTTTGCCAGTATTTTATTGAGTATTTTTGCATTGATGTTCATCAGGGATATTGGTCTGTAGTTTTCTTTCTTAGTGGTGTCATTTTTGAGGCTTGGGTACCAAGGTTATTGTGACCTCATAAAAAGAGTTTGGCAATGAACCTTCTGTAGCCCTAGTCCCTATTTCGCATGATCTGTCAGACCTACATGTCCCCAACTGGATGGCATTCCCCTACATATGGAATTGGGATGGGGGGACGGGAGGGGAGGGTGTTTAGAGTGCATGTGAGAGGGCAGAGAGGGTAAAAGGGAGAGACTGAGGGAGAGAGGGAGGGAGAGGGAACTGGAATCGACATGTAAAATAATAAATTAAATTAAAAAAATGCTTTGACTCTAAAATTTATGTTCAAGGATAAGTTACTGGGGAATAGTATTTCTATTTTTATTTCCACAGAAAATGAAAAGATGTTGATTCCTTCCAAACAAGCCAGACCACCTGAAACCATACGAGGTGATCCTACATTCAAAACAGCTGGACAAAGCAGCCTTACAAACTACAGCCAGGATTTCTGAATCTTCTTTGAATCCTCCATGACAGCGCCCCTTATCAGCAGGAAGTAGTTTGTAAAGAATGACGCCCAAATTCCCAAATATTATTTATAAATGTGTGTTTCATTTATATGGGGTTGGTTATAAATGGTTAATGATCACAACCAATATCTTCTTAAAGTTATAAAAGAGGTTTATGGTATAGATATGAATACTTTGTTTTAGAATGGATTTTCATTTATGGATACAATTTAAGGTCAATTTTGTGATATGTATATATCTCCTCCTGCTGAGGTATTGTGTTTATATAGCTCATTTAAAAATGTATAACTTAGTACATATTATAGATCATTATCTATATTATTCAAAACTTATATTTAATTTACTAAGGATTTCTAGATATACAGAGATGTATTTGAGGTAAGAAGGCATTCTTCAAACCTTTCAAAGACCTACAGAATATGGCATTTCAAATGGCTGAGGGTTTTCTTAACATTGAGACATAACTGCTCCGGGCAACACCACCTGCATCGGATAGTGACAGGGACATTGATGAAACGCGTTATGGAGTTTGCTTCCAAAATGGCAAGACTAGCCATTAGGATAAGATACTGCTCTTGACTAGACTGCTTGACTTTATGCTGTGTAAACTGTGCATGCAGAACCCACAGGAAAGTGACTGCTTATACAAAGTGGACATTGCTACAGGGTTCCTGCTTCATGGAAGTATCTGCCAGACATTCTGCATGACACAGAGAAAAGTGAATGACAAACTGTCAATACATGTGGACAGTTTAAAGTTTCCTGCTTTGCTGAGAAGTCTGCCAAACACACTATGGCCTATGGGCTGAAAATGGAACTTTACAGAAAAACTTCATGTGCCTGACCAGGTAACAAGATGTCTCTGTCATTTCTAGTATTCATATTTTAACCTTCTGTGGTCTTTGAAAGAGTTGAAGACAGATAGTCAAAGTTATAGTTTTCTTTGGTTAGTATTAAAGATGAGTTACATATAAGACTTTAGGCTCACAATGATAGGATAGATGATAGAATATTTTCTTTAAATCTTACTAAATGTTAATGGACTAAATATTGTTAACTGTGATACTTATTTGATAACTGTTGTGTGATATATTTTGCTGTGTTAAGGTTAAAACCCTTCTTTTTATTTAGACAGAAAAGAGGAAATGATGGAAGATTCTGTAAATATGTTTCTCATACTAGTTAATGAGTAAAGCACTATTGGCCAATAGAAAAGCAAGATAGGTGGTACTAAGAGACTAGGAGGAGAGAGGAAGTGGTAGGGAGGAGTCAACATGGAAAGACTGGAGAGAGCTGAACGCGGACTCTCTCTACAGTAAGATAAGACCATGTGGAAGTACTTAGATTAATAGAAATAGGTTAATAATTTAGACAGAGCTAGCCGATAAGAAAGAAGTAACTGGCCAACAGAATTATATCTAGTACAGCATCTGTTTGTTATTTGGGGCTGGCGCAGCGCTTGGCCCAGGCTGGTGGAAAAACCTACTTGTAACAATAGAGAATAGTTCATTTATTAGTCTCCCACCCACCGTTATTCATTTTGAGTTCCAACTCCATACGTTGATACCACCCATATTTTGGTAGATCTTCTCTGTTAAGTTTAAATTTGAACTTGAAACTTCCTCCATGACTCTAAGAAATATATTCCTTATGTTATTCCACATTGTTTCCTGTAAACATTAAATATAAACCTAACATGTGCAAATAAGCACAGCATTATTAATGATTAAGATATATGGAGAACCCACCATAGTATTATAGTGGCTATTTCTCAAATATTCATATTGTAAAATTTATTGAAAATGAATTTTGTATCATATACCAAGTATTTATATAATTCCTGGTATATCTTGGATTTGGGGAAAAAATCCAATCCCACTAAACCTGTGTCTCACATAAAAAAATCAAAATAAAGTGAAATGAAATAAACATAATATGCTTTCCTAATAAAACACATACAAGATTTAGTAATATTAAAATGAAAAGTATACATCAAATATAAGAATCAAGTTATAAAATTATGTCTGTATATATATTTATAAGTATATAAATCATCACTTATAAGTTACATGACACTTTGTGAGTAGTCAATAACAAACAATCACTCACCCCAGGTACATGACCAAATAAAATTCAAAGAAAGAATTCACCTGAAATATATCTTGTAAAATGACTGTTTACAAGAATATATAGGTGGAAGATAATGTATAGAAGTTCAGACGACTCAATGGCCCATTCCTCCTCAAAAACCCACACCGGCATGATTGACAGCCCAAGAATGCTTGTATCTTAGAGCTCAATGCATAACTTTTGGGCATATCAATAAGTTATAGAGAATCCTTTTCCCCAACAGTTATTCCTGCATACATATCCTAGACAAGGAGGTACCTTGTGCATATAGTCTATAAAAGGACTTCCTAAACATTGTGTTTTACTTATTTTCCTAGTCCTAAACACTACCCATCAAAAAGGAATGTTGTAAGTTGAAATTTCGAAGTCATAAGTTTTCCACTAGGATAGAAATATTTCAATTCAGATGACATTGCTATAAAACACTGTAAAATTAAAAATAATATAAAATATTTAGATGTGTGTATAAAACTTAATTTCTATGTAATGCAAGAACATATAATTATTGTACAAGTATAAAATATTATGATTCAGAAGCAAGTGATATTGAATAAATGAACATTTAATGATATTACCTAAAACATAAAAATTCAATAACAAAACGACCTACTATTTTAATAAATATCTCTGTGAGAGGAAAGGATAATTAATAACAGAATTTTTCAGGAGCAATAAATAAAGTTTTTGGGATTCTGAATATCATATATATTAAAATATATGTATTTTGTTGTAATATTGTCTCATAATAAATTCAATATGAATTTTTTCAAAAAAGGAATGAATGTGGAATACATTCACAATGGGTAATTATTATTCACTTATGAGAAATGAATATTCAATTAACAACAGCTTGTGTAAAATTTGACAATATATATACATGAAATAACTCACAGCCAAAATGATAATGGATTCTACTGAAATACAAAGTATACTTCAAAAGTAAAGATTGCTGATCTCACATGTTATTAACACCACCACCACAAATAATATTTGGTTAAAGAACAAAAGGATATTATTTAAATATTGAAGCTGCTTAACAAGCAGGGTATATTTACCTTTAAATTCTGGGATGAAAACAATGTGCCACCAAGGAAATTATGTAATCACTTTCAAATTAAAAGATTAACAGTTGGAAATATATAATTGTTTTCAAATATTTGACAACTACAGTGATTATGGAACCAATATTTTGGCTTCACATAAAAGTTCAGAGAAGAAAACCCATATGATCACCTCCCCAGATGCTGAAAAAGCCTTCGATAAAATTCAACACACTTTCGTGATAATGGTTTTGGAGAGATCAGGAATAAAGGAACATACTAAACATAATACGAGCAATATAAAGCACACCAACAGCCAACATCAAACCAAATGGAGAAAAGCTTAAGGTGATTCCCCTAAAATCAGGAACAAGACAAGGCTGTCCTCTTTTTCCATATGTCTTCGATATTGTATTTGAAGTTCTAGCTAAAGCTATAAGACAACAAAATGAGATCAAAGGGATCCAAATTGGAAAGGAAGAATTCAAACTGTCTGTATTTGCATATGATATGATAGTTTACATAAGGGACACAATAAACTCTACCAGGGAACTCCTACAGCTGGTAAACACCTACAGCAAACTAGCGGGATATAAGTTAAACTCAAAAAAATCAGTAGCCCTACTTTATTCAGACTTCAAAGAGGCTGAGAAAGAAATCAGAGAAACATCCCACTTTACAATAGACACAAAGAAAATAAAGTAGCTTGGGGTAATGCTTACCAAACGTGAAAGACCTATGTAATAAGAACATTGTGGCTCTAAAGAAAGACATTAAAGAAGATACCAGAAAATGGAAAGATCTCCCATGTTCTTGGATAGGTATGATACATATAATGAAAATGACAATCTTGCCAAAAGCAATCTACAGATTCAATGCAATCCCCATTAAAATTCCACCACAATTCTTCACTGAACTTGAAAGGAAAATAATCAACTTTATATGGAAAAACATGTGACCCAGGATAGCCCAAACAACCCTGTACAATAATAGAACTCAGGAGGCATCACCATCCCTGACTTTAAGCTCTACTACAGAGCTAGAGTTCTGAAAACAGCCAGGTATTGGCACAAAATAGACAGGTGGACCAATGGAATTAAATTCAAAATCCTGATATAAACCCACACACCTATGAACACCTGATTTTTGACAAAAACAGCTAAAAGTGTATAATGGGGCAAGGAAAGCATCTTCATAAAGTGGTGCTGGCACACTTGGATGAGGGTGTGTAGAAGACAGCAGGTAGACCCAAGTCTGTTGCCATGCACAAAACTCATGTCCAAATGGATCAAAGATCTCAACATCAATCCAGCCACACTGAACCTCTTAGAAGAGAAAGTAGGAAGTACCCTTGAACAAATTGGTATAGGAGACTACTTCCTGAATAATTCCAGGAGTGCAGACACTGAGATCAACAATTAATAATTGGAGCCTCTTCAAACTTAGAAGAAGCCTCTGTAAGGCAAAGACACAGTGTACAAGACCAGATGGGAGCCCATAGACTGGGAAAATATTTTTACCAATCCTATATCTGACAAAGGGCTGATCTCCAAAATATACAAAGAACTCAAGAAACTAGTCAGCAAAACACCAATTAACCCTATTAAAAAATGGGGTACAGAACTGAAGAAAGAATTCTCAATAGAGGAAAACAAAAAGTCTGAAAGACACTTAAGAAAATGCTCAACATCCTCAGCTATCAGGGAAATGCAAATCAAAACAAATTTGAGATACAATCTTACTCCTACAAGAATGGCTAAAATTAGAAACACCAATGACAACTTATGCTGGAGAGAATGTGGAGAAAGGGGAACACTCCTCCACTGCTGGTGGGAGTGCAAACTTATACAGCCATTCTGGAGATCACTATGTTGTTTCCTCAGGAAAATGGGAATTAGTTTACCATAGGACCCAGTAATCCCACTCTTCGACATAGACCCAAAAGATCCACATCCATGCAACAAAGACATGTGCTCAACTATGTTTACAGCAGCATTATTTGTAACAGCAAATACATGGAAGCAACCTAGATGCCCCTCAACTGAAGAATTGATCAAGAAGGTGTGGCACATCTACACAATGGAATACTACTCTGCAGAAAATTGTTGGAATCTTGAAATTTGAAGGCAAGTGGATGGCACTAGAAGAAACCATCCTGAATGAGGAAAAGAGGAACACTCGCTCATATATGGGTTTTAGACCTAGAACAAATGATCACCAGTCTATAATGAACACCTCCAGAGGAGCTATGATACAAGGTATGTTCTAAGAGATTCATATAAAGTCCCTCACAGAAGGGGGAAGGGACAAGTGACCCAGAGCTCCTAGGATGTGGGGGGGCAGTGAATGGAGAGAGAATTAGGAGAAAGAGAAAGGGAGGAGAGGAAAGCATGTGCAACTAGGAGATTCAGTCTGGGTAGGAATAGAAGACAGAAGAGAGACAGAGACAGAGTAAAACAGAGAGTTAGAGAGAGAGAGAGAGAGAGAGAGAGAACATAAAAGAGGGAGCCATTATTGGTTTGAAGATAAAACTGAACCTAAAGAAAGGTCTAAAGACCTCAAGACTTCCGCCAACTAACAATTTGAGCATCAGTGGAAAGGCTACCATAAATGCCCTTCCTGAATAGTGAGATCAACAATGAACTTTTCCACCATCATGGAGCCCTCATGTATGACCTGTTTTAAACAGAAGCAAACACTTATACCTAAACAGTGAATCAAACTAGAATCCACATGCAGAGGGAGAGGACAAGACCAGGTTGCAGAAACACATAGAGACAGCTGACCTGAACAAGAAGGAGTGAACGGCCCCAGGACTGATAGCTGGGAATCCAGCATGGGACTGACTCAGTCCCCTCTATATATGGATCTCAGCTGGAAGGGCTGAGCAGTATAAGGGACCTCAGACAGTGGAACCAGCATGTATTCGTGGTGTACAAAAGGACCTTGTGGACACATCCTTCATGGAGGGACACTGTCTTAACCTTGAGACAGGAGGAAGTCCTAGTCCCTACTTCAAATAACTTGAGATATCTACATGACTCCTACATGTGGATTTGGTGTGGGGAGATGGGAGTGGAAGGTAGTCATGGTTCATTTGAAGGGACAGGGAGTCTAAGAGAGAGGGAAGGAGGGAGGGGGAGGGGCAGAGAAAGAGGGAGGGAAGATAGGGAAAGGGACCTGGGATCGACATGTAAAATGAACAAATTTAGATTATAATAGACTACCAGTCACCTTGTATCATGAAACTGACATGGTTTACATAAAAATAATTCGTATAATTTCCTGAAAACCCTGTCATTGAAAATTCTGGTGAAAACAAAATAATTCCTCTGAAGAAGTCCTAATAGATCTTAAATACAATATAACATTTACATACTGTTTATTTGATTGCTTCATTATGGAAACATTCACCTATCATACAATTATTAATTAATTAATTAATTTTATTTTAGTTGTCATATAGACCCCAGTTCTCTTGCTTTCACTTCCTCACTCTCTCCAACTTTCCCTCTCCCCCAACTCTCATGCCCCCCGGCCACCCTCCCCTCTTATCTTCCCCCACTCCACTTGTAGGGTGATGCCATCTAGGAGGGGTCATCTAAATCTGTCAAGTCATTTGGAGTAGGGAGTAGGAACTCTCCTCTGTCTCTAGCTTAAGGAAGCATCCCTCCATGGGAGATGTGCCCTAAACTCCTTTTGTTCAACACAGTACTTCCTGATTCCCCTGTCTGAGAGTCCTTAGAGTGCTCAGAACTTCTAGCTTAGAGACCCATGTTCAGGGTGTCTGAGTCAGTTCCATTCTGGATTCCCAGCTATCAGTCTGGGTGACCATTAACTCCTCCCTGTTCAGGTCAGTTATCTCTACATGTTTCTGTAGCCTGGTCTTGTCCTCCCTCTCTGCATCTGAATTCCAGTTTGGCTCAGTGTTTCTTTGGGGTGTTTGCTTTTGTTTCCATCATGTACTAGATGAGGGCTCCAAGATGTTGGATAAGTTAGTCTTCCATCTCATTATTTGTGAATGGAATTCATGGTAGCCTTTCCAATGTTAGTCATATTGTTAATTGTGTCAGTATTTTAGGTCTCTAGATATTTCCCTAGGTTCAGTTTTTTTCTTCAAACTTATAATGGCTTCCTCTTTTATAGTCTCTCTCTATCACTTTTTTTCTCTTGTCTATTACCCCGGACTTATTCTTCCTAGTCTCATGTGCTTTCTTCTCTTCCCATTCTCTTACTCCTAGTTCCCGCTCCACTAACTGCCATCCCACTCCCTTTATGCTCAGGAGACCTTGGCACTTTCCCCTTCTGTGAGGGACCATATATGAATCTCTTAGAATCCTCCTTGTATCCTAGATTCTCTGGAGGAGTGAAATTTAGGCAGGTGATCCTTTGATTTATGTCTATATCCATATATGAGCAAGTGCATACCATGTTCATTTTTTGAAACTGGGTTACCTCATTCAGGATGGTTTGCTCAAGTTCCATCAACCTGCCTGTGAATTTCAAGATTCCATTGTTTTTTTCTTTCTATTTTTGTTTTGTTTTGTTTTGGTTTTCCCCACAGAGTAGTATTCCATGGTGTAAATATGCCACATTTTCTCCATCCATTCTTTGCTTGAGGGGCATCTATGTTGCATTCAGATTCTTGCTATTACAAATCATCCTGCTATGAACATAGTTGAGTACACATCCTTGTAGCATGGATGTGGATCATTTGGATATATGGCTAACAGGGAGATGGCCAGGCCTTGTGGTAGACTGATTCCCATTTTCCTGATGAACAGACACACTGATCTCCAAAATGCCTGTACAATTTTGCACTACCATGAACAGTGGAGGAGTGTTTCCCTTCCTCCACTTCCTCTCCATAAAATTAACCATTTCTGTTTCCAATTTTAGCCATTCTGGCCAGAGTAAGATGGTATCTCAAAGTTGTTTTGATTTGCATTTCCCTGATAGCTAATGCTGTTGAACACTTTCTTGAGTGTTTATCAACTTCTTTGATTTCCTCTATTGAGAGTTCTCTGTACAGTTCTGTACCCCATTTTCTAATAGGGTTATTTGGTATTTTGTTGAATAGATTATTTTGGAGATCATCCCTCTGTCAGAAATAGGATTGGTGAAGGTCTTTTCCAAGGCTGTGGACTGCTGTTTGGTCTTCTCAATGGAGTCGTTTGCTTTAAAGAAGCTACTGTGTTTGAGGAGGTCCCATTTATTTATTGTCAATCTCAGTGTCTGTGCTACTGGAGTTATGTTCAGTTAGTGATCCCCTGTAACAATTTGTTCTAGGGTACCTCCCACTTTCTCTTCTAAGAGGTTCAGTGTGGCTGGATTGATGTTGAAGTCTTTGATACATTTGGACTTGAGTTTTGTGCATTGCAACAAACATGGTTCTATCTGCAGTCTTCTATGCATGTAGTACATGTTTACAAATATGATCTGAAAATTTCCTGGATTTCCTTAGTGTCCATTGTTATGTTACCCTTTTCATTTCTGATTTTGTAAATTTACAGGTTCTCTCTCTCCTTCTTGGTTAGTTTGGATAAAGATTTGTCAATCTTTTTTCATTTTATCAGAAAAACAACTCTTTGTTGCATTGATTTTTTTCTTTTTCCTTTTCTTTTTTTCTGGTTTCTATTTTATTTTTTAGCCCTCAAATTGATTATTTTTACTGGTATCTACTTGTCCCTGGTGAGTTTATTTCTTTTTGTTCTAAGGCTTTCCTTTGTGCTGTTAATTTTCTAATGTGACTGTCCTCCAATTTCTTCATATGGGCACATAGTGCAATGACCTTCCATTGTAGCACTGCTTTTAAGGTGTCCCGTAAATTTGGGTGTATTGTGTCCTCATTCTCATTGAATTTTATAAAGTCCTTAATTTCTTTCATTATTTCTTCTTTGACCAGGTATGGTGCAATTACACATTGTTCAATTTCCATGTGTTCATAGGTTTTTTCCAATTTATGTTGTTGTTGAATTCCAACTTTAATGCATGGTAGTCTGAAAAGATACAGGAGTGTTATGTTGCCTACTATGTGGTTAATTTTAGAGAATGTTCCATGTGGAACAGAGAAGAATGTATATTCTTTCGTGTTTGGATGGAATGTTTTATAGATGTCTGTTAAACCCAATTGAGACGTAACTTCTGTTAGTTCTTTTATTTCTCTGTTACATTTCTGACTGATGGTCCTGTCTAGCAGTGAGAATGAGATGTTGAATTCTCCCACTAAAATTGTGTGGGGCTTTATGTGAGCTTTGAGTTTTAGTAGTGTTTCTTTTACGAATGCAGGTACCTTTTTATTTGGGGCAAAGTTGTTCAATATTGAGAATTTGCACTGAAGGATTTCTCCTGTGATGAATACAAAATGACTGTGTTCATCTCTGTTGATTGGTTTTGGTTTGAAGTTTAAATTTTTAGATATTAGGATAGCCATACCTGCTTCCTTCTTGGATCCATTTAATGGGAAGATTTTTTTCCCAACCCTTTACCCTGAGGTATTGTCTATCTTTGAAACTTACATGTGTTTCTTGTATGCAGCAGAAGTGTAGATTCTGTGTTTGTATACATTCTGTTAGCCTGTGTCTTTTTATAGCTGAGTTAAGACCATTAATGTTGAGGGAAAGGACCATTGATCATTAATACTTGTTGGTTTTATATTTGGTGTTGATGCTGGTATTGTGAATATATTTGCTCTGCTTTACCCTTGGGTTCTGGTGAAGAGCTATTATCTTTTACCTATGTCTTTTTGTGCATAGTTAACTTCCTTGGGTTGGAGTATTCCTTCCAGAACTATCTGTGTAGGGCTGGATTTGTAGATACGTATTGTGATAATCTCGTTTTATCCTTAAATATCTTGTTTTCTCAGTCTATAGTGATTGAGAGTTTTGCTGGGTATAGTAGCCTGGGCTGGCATCTGTGGATTCTTAGTACTTGTAGAACACCAATCCAAGACCTTGTGGCGTTGAGAGTTTCCTTGGAGAAGTCAGGTGTAATTTTGATAGGTGCCTTGATATGTTATCTGGCCTTTTTCCTTCACTGCTCTTAATATTCATTGTTTATCTGCTTTGGAGTATTTAGGTCTAGTTGGTGTAGAGTTCCTAGATTTTGGTTGTGTCAAACTTGTCTTTCTATTGTTAGGTGTGTTCTTGTATTGCTGTCTTCCCATTGTTTCTTCCAGTCAGTGCAGCTGGGGTCTCTCTTTCTTTATGGTAGTCCCCTGGTGGGCTTATGTGGCTCAGAAGTTTGATGTCTATATCTCTGTGTGGTCCAAGCTCTCTAGGAAGTCTCTCCTCATTTATGAACCCAGTGATGAATGTCAAAGATCCTGCAGGCAGGAACTAAAGATGGTCCTGTGGGGAT
The DNA here is from genome assembly GCF_943737965.1 of Phodopus roborovskii. Lineage (NCBI taxonomy): Eukaryota > Metazoa > Chordata > Mammalia > Rodentia > Cricetidae > Phodopus > Phodopus roborovskii. Next base: position 209,454 of record NW_026126046.1, on the reverse strand, counting down.
AGTGGAAACTCTGGGAGTTTCCAGTAGAGGACAGGAGTTTGGGTGAGAGATCAGGCTGATGGGGATTCAGTGTTGTCCAGTTTGGATAGGCAGGTGTAGTGTGCTCAGAGCAGATCCAAGACGTTCCCAAAAGGTGGCAAGATTGTTGGATCTGTCAGGCAGGGACTCAGCATGGTCCTGCGGGAATAGTTCAATCCCTGACCAGGTCCAGGAACTCTCCTGCTGATGCCTCTAGCAGAGGCCTGGCGTTGGGTGTCAAAATTCCGGCAGGGAAGGGACTCCAATCATACAATATTTTTAATGAAACTTCTTTTCTTTTCCTGCAGACATATTAGAAATACTACATCTAGAAATTCTAAGGGATGTACTCATAAAAATGTAAATTCATCAATTCAACATCCTTATCACAATATTCAAAGTTCTATTCAATGACTTCCTCTGTAGGTTACTATATTTCTTTAGGTGTAGGGGTGAGGATAGATTTCTTCACCGAAGTTTTTAAGTCAAGTGTGAATCTGTCATCACTGATAACACTGCAGAATATTTTACTACTGTCTGTGGTGGGGATGGGGAAGGATTTAGCTTTTTTTAAGTTTCTGGCCACTGGGATGTTGTCCATGCTCCATATATGATAAGGACAATGCAAAAATGGATATTTCTACTCTTATTTTGGATGGAAAGTCAGAACATGGGGAGATAGATCTAGGATTACTAAGAACTAAAGGTGATTCGTGTGCATTATTCCCAAATAATAAATAAAAATATATAATTAAATGCAGGTATTTTAGCCACTCTCTTTGGGAATTAGTTATAATTAGTAAATGTTTCACTCCAATAATTTATTTTGTTTTAGCTTCAAATATATAATTCTGACGAAGTATGCTTCTATTTTTTTAATATTCCCTTTACTATATCCCTGAAACCCATATAAATGAATATACATATGCACCACTCCCCCTGCAATGCTTCCTAGTCTGTCTTACAGAACAATTGCAGTTCTACTACTAATTAGTAATTCAGGAGATATAAGTTAGATCCATAGTTTTCAGGGATTAATAGAGAGAGGTTTTATCAGCCAACATGAATTTGTTGGATACAGCATTCTCTTGAGGGCTTTGTGCTGAGGATACCCATGTAAGTAACATATGCTCCTTAACTTCACAGAACTTATCACAAGAAGTTTCCTATAAAACACATAGTGATGAATATTTATTTTATTTCGTAGGGTATATATTAACAGTTTATAAGCATCTGGGGATGAGGATGTTATTTACGTGGGTAAGAGCTCTTGTTCTGTAAGAACGAGAATCTGAATTTGAATCACCATCAACACTTAGAAAGACTAATGTGACTAAGTGTGTATTGGTGTAATAGGAAAGACCCCGGTTAGATCTTAAGAGTGCAGTACCTGCCTGATTAGCCAAATCAAGAGTTTAATATCCAATGAGAAATGTGTTCTCAAGGAAATATGAGATAATGTGATATTAAGGCAAATTCCTCTGGCCTCCATATGTGTTCCTCACTTACTTATACAAGCATACTCAGTCAACACACATACACAAATACACTAACACACATTCAACAACAATACCACAACCACCAACTCACAAACTTACCACACATCAGCATTACACTTTCAGAAAAATGTAAAACTGTAGCTGATCACTTAAGAAAATTATAAATGAAAAAAAAATTACAAAATGAGGTAGTAGGTTGCATATATTCTATCTACCTTTACCAAGTAATATTAGGGTGACTAGAATTTGAGTTAACATTTGAAATATCTTTAATTTACAGCTTCACATGTTGATTATAATTAAAATAGAATTAATGGTAGTGAATTAAAAAATAATAGACTTTACATATCTCGACACATGTTAAAATGTGAAACATCAATGCAATGGTGACTTATAAAGTATAATTAAGAGACCCAATTGATTAATATTTGGTAAGAGAAAATTGTAAAACTACTTTTAAATTGGTCTTCAGGGTACCCACTATTTGTTTAATATTGAATAATATATTTGTTATTTATGAATGGTTTTTACTTTTCTATTTACATTTATATGGTTAGGATGGTTAGCTTTTACAATGGACTGACTTCTATATCATGCAGTTTCCAAACTATTTAAAATTTATCAACTATGTAAGGCAGACTATTTAGTGTGTGTGTGTGTGTTTTTTTTTAATTGAAACTGAAGAAAAGGAAACAACGTTCTGGTTAGTTTTTGCTGACTTCACACAAACTTGAGACACTTAGGAAAAGAGAATTGAAGAATTTTCCCTTCACATTAATCTGTGTGCAGGGCCATGAGGAATTTTTCTAGATTGTTCATGTTTGCTAAAGGCCTATTCCACTGAGTACAGTATGATTCCTAAGCAGCCACATCTGAACTGTATAAGTAAGGTAGCTAAAGTTGAGCATGATCAAGCCAGTATTTTCCAATGGCCTCTGGTTCTGTTCCTGATTTGAGTTTCTGCCTCAGTTTCCCTCTATGAGTGACTGTAAGCTAACATAACCCTTTCCTCCTCCAAAATGCTTTTGGTCAGGGTTTGATCACAGCAAAAGGAAAGCAAACTGAAGCATTTAATTGCAAACATTTTGTTCTGTTTGTAATGGAGACACAAAGTTTCAAATTTATGTTTTATTTACTCAAAACTCCAACAGTATTTCCATTGAGTGTTCAGTGCCATACCTTCACCTGGACTTTAGCAGCAATCCTCCAATTGTGTGAAATGTCCTCTCTCATGACAGTGCCCCTTACCAGCAGGAAGTAGTTTGGAAAGAATAACACCCAAATTCCCAAATACTGTCTATAAATGTTTGTTTTCATTTAAATGGACTTGGTTATATAAAATGAAAAAAAATCAAAGTTAAGATTTAGCTTATAAAATAACCTGAATACCATTAATATCTCCAGAATAAAATACATAGTCAAATCATTTTCAGGTTTAGAGACAAAATCACATGTTACTTCAGAAACAGTTCACAAATATTTTGTAATGAAAATTTAAAGATAGACTTTTCCTCAATTCAGAGGGCAGGAGAGCAAGACATGATTTCCTTTTCCTTTTTTTTTTCCCCATGAAAGACAAGTTTCACAAAAATCGACTTACTTAAAAAGATTTGTAAATTTGAATTTTTTTACATGAGGTTTTCTCATTTTTGATAATATATTCTGGCAAAGGGAAGAGACGATGACCTGTTCAAAATAATAGCTTTTGCATGCCAGAATTCCATAAATTTATTATTGACACTAAAATATTTTAATGAAAAGAAGCCAGCTACAATGTCACAGAAAACATGCTGGAAAGCATAACTATTTCTTTTTTTAGTCACTCAACTCTTATAATTCTGCAACCTGTGATTACTTTAAGGGTTACACATATATACTGTCAAATGTTTTTCATTTTTCAAATGCTAATAATATCATTTTCCAAAGATAGAAGCTAGCTTTTCAATATCTTTGTCATGCTTTCTTTTAAAACACACTTCTTGCATTCAATTCACAAATATTTCATTAACACATTAAACACATGGGAATGCAGTATTATTCACGAAACTTCTTTGCTGGTTGTCACTGGGATAATTTGTCTGTAGTAACATCTGTCTTTCTATGCACAGTTTTGATAGCATGCAATTTAAAATTATTTTGTGCTATTGTATGGTTGATCCTATGATGTTCTCATCCAGTACAAAATATATACATTGAAGCTTGAAGAAAAATTATTCAGTATACTAAATAAAAGACCATATCCCTTTGAATTTCAGATTAAAGAGTGCTTTGAATAGAGATCACTGAAGTAAAAATTTATCCAAATATGTATAAAACATTATGAAATTACAAATATTGAATAGATAATACAATATTGTTTATATTAATTAAAATGAATTAACTAATTTTCAAATTTGAATAGTTACAATTTAAAAGTTTCAAAGACTCTAAATATCCACCTTTTGTTCTTAAAAATGTGCCTGAGTTTTTAATAATATGAGAATTATTCTCATGTATTTTGATTAAAATATTGACAGCAATTTTAATACCCAAACCAGGAAATCACATGTAGAAAATTGAAATTTAGCATTTCATATTCACACCAATATTTAGTTGTCTTTATACAAAAGGAAATAAATACAAACTCTTAATGATTTCATAATTACAAGGAAACATGGAATTTTTGATTTGTCTTAAAACCCAGAATTACAAAATATTTAGAAATCTGACAGTGTGCTATAATATTATTACTTTTAAATCTTAAGAGCTATTTGTTAGGTGATATCCAAAATTTTCTATATTAATAATCTCTATTTGCTGCAAATTTCATGTTTTGAAGATATAAACAGCATTTCACAAATTTGTACTTATTCTTAAAGATTTTTGAATAAAAGAATCTGCATTATCTTTATGATTTTTATTTTTCATTCAAGTAGATTTGGGTTGACTGAAACCAAGGAACCATACTTCCAATCAACAAAGGCAAATGTAGAAATCAACACCTAGAACTATAATCATTACAAATCCAGATGCCTTGAAACAAGAATAAAAGCAAAATCAGTAACCATCAGGGAAATATGTCTTCAGTAGAGCCCAAACATCCTATCATAGCAGGCTCTGAATATACCAATACAGCTGAAGTACAAGGAAAGAACATCAAAAAAAAAAATATATGATGATAGAGACCCTTAAATGGGAAATGGATACATGCCTTAAGGAAATCCAAGAAAATGCAAACAGTGGAAGGAAACAAAAGTATTCCAGACCTGAGAATGGAGATAGAATCAACAAAAAAGAAGTAGAAACTGCGAGACGTTCAGAGGTCAGAGGTCCAGAAAATATGTCAACTAAATCATAGAAGAAAATATTCCTGACCTAAAGAAGGACATGCCTATTAAGGTACAAAAAGCATTCAGAGCACCAAGTAGGAAAGAAAAATTCCCTTACAACATAATAAACAAAACACTACACATATAAAACAAAAAAAGAAAATAAAAAGCTTCAAGGGGATAAAAACAACTAACAAATGAAGCAGAATTATTGCAATTACACTTGACTTCTCAATGGAGAATCAAAAAGCCAGATGAGCTTAAACAGATAGCTGAAGACACCAAGATACCAGAGATGTCACCCCAGTCTACTATTACAGAACAAGAAAATCAATAACTAAAATATGAGGATAGACAGCTGTAATTGTGGGGCACTTGGAGTGGTTTGGAAACCTTGTAATGGTTACATCCTAAAATGTGTGAAGGTAATCCTAATGAAAATTCCTAGCAACAGGGTATAAGGAGTGTTAAATGGCCATCTCATGTCACCAGGAAATGATTACAGTGGTGAAGCTGGGTTACATTCAATTTAGTTGTAGGCCAAATTAGAGCCAAAGAGTTCATATGTATATCCCCAAATAACCAAGACTTTTAAGACAATAGTTTTCTCTCTGAATAATGACAGTGATTTCCAATTCCCTTGGATAATACCCACACAATTCATTGAACATTCATTGGACATAGATGTTGAGCTGGTGCCTACATGGAGCCTTCACTTCCATATTTGAGTATCTTTGGTGCAGAAAGGTACTCTGTAGACTACTGAAAAGAGAAATATGGATACTAAACCAATAACAAAACCTTTGACCTACAGTCAGTTCTGCCTGCAAAGTATTTTTGGAAATGGTGGCAAAGAACTTCTTAGAGTAGCTAATCAATGCCTGATTTGGTTTAATGTTCACTCTATAAGAAGGAAACCTTACCTAAGGAGGCTTGGTAACATGATGGTGTGGAACTATAAGATCAGGAGGTATGGCTTTGTTGAAGTTGGTATGGCTTTGTCAGAGAAAATGTGTCACTGTAAGGATGATCTCTGAAGTCTCATATATGCTTAATCCATACATAGTGCCTCAGTTCACTTCCTGTTACCTTTGAATCAAAATGTAGATTTCTCAGCTGCTTCTAAAGTACCATATCTACCTACTAACCAACATGTCACACAATGATGACATGAGACTAAACCTCTGACCTGTAAGCCACCCCATTTTCTGTCATAAGAGCTTCTGTGATCATGGTGTCTCTTCAGAGCAATAGAAACACTAAAACATGTAATCAATATCCAGAGACTAGATAGTCGAGTGACTTAAGGTAAAACTAATGACAACTCATCTACAAGAAAAAAAATATGGATAAATAAAATTATGCCCAATGAAATTTTGCTATATGCATAGATAAGCGCCTTATTCAGTAATCATCAGAGAGACTCCCTGTGTCACTAAATAGGAAGAGATGTCAGACATTACCTAGAGAAAACTTCTTACTGTGATGTTACCATAGCTCAGGAAATCCATGTAAAGAGGCAGCAGGAAGATTAGAAGAGCCAGAGGGCATGGAGGACAGCAGGAGAATAGGCTTTCTGAATAAAATAAGCAAGGCACATATGAGCTTTCAGAGACTGAAGCATGAAGAAACAAAAACAGTGCCTATATGGGTCTGCACCAAAGTCATCTGCGTATATATATTGTAAGTACTAGCTTAACATTTTTATGGTACTCTTGTATGTGAGAACAAATATGTATCTGACTCCTCTGGCTGCAATTGGGACATTTTTTCCTCTAGTTGGGTCATTGTGTTCAACTTCGATATTATAGTTTTAGCTTACCTTATTTTATCATTATTGATTGTTAACCTTTTGAAGCCTATTCTTAACCATTGATAGAACAACTAGAGTTTACAGAGAGGAAGGGAGGTTGGGAGGAACTGAAAAGAATAGAGGAGGAAGAAATTATAATTAGAATATATTGTATGAGAAACGAATCTATTTTTAACAAAAGGGAAAAAATTGATAATAAATGCAACAGAGTGATTTAACAATACACTCAACCTTGTACAAAAACACCTTTGCAAAATCAAGGATCTTCAATTTGAAATTATTCTCTGAAGAATAACAGTAAAAGTGAAAAAATACATTGCACTACAACAAAGGGATTAAACATAAACATTACACGAGACCCATAGTAACAGAAAAAAGAGACAAGATTAAACAGAGAAAAGTTAACTGTCAGGTTTAATAGTACATACTAGCAATCTTAGATCACAGGAGAGTAACACATTTTGATGGAGAGTTTATGTAGTTTATGTCCATTTAAGAATATATGGTGAGTTCCAGGAGAGTCTACACTACATGAAACTCTACACCAAAAAAACAAAACAAAACAAAACAAAAAAAAAACAACAGTAACAACAACAACAACAAAACAACAACAACAAAAAAAACCACAAAATCACCTAATTGCATTTTTTTCAGATTTATTGAAGAAAAAAAATGAACATTTTCCAAGTATATCCTACAGAAGACATTTATGAGTGTCAAAAGACACTCATAAATGTATATTATAATGAAACTGTTAAAAATTTTAACTCACAGAAGGTATTGAAAGCAAAAAGAGAAGATCCACTAATCACATAAAACAAAACTCCATAAGTACATCAGAGGATTTATCATTAGACACTGGAGAGTGCATAATAATGGGAATGTTTCAAATTGAAACAAAAAAATACTATACAGCAACATGAGAAATAACAGTGCCAACATTATTGGCAAAGTGAATTAAGTTCAGAATGTAGCAATTGTGGATGTTTAACAATAAGGGTATCACCTTTGCCTGAAGAGAGCTCAGTAATGTATCCATTTCCATACTCTTGAGGAATCTGGGAGACATAATTATTATAGACAGCCAGGATGGACATGTTCTCAGTGATTTCTCAATGGGAAGAGAACTTACTCAACCCACAAACTGAGAAGATAATTCTACCTAGCAGTGGCCCGAGATATGAACAAAAAGAAAACCAGCAAAGTAAACACAACTCAGGGCAACATTTGCTACTTGACCAATACAAATTCAACAATACAGTAAATCTGAAGAAACCACAAATTCCACTAATTACTGTAATGCCCCATTTTTGAAAGAACCAGAAGAAGCCTGTCCAATATATCTTTTTCCTTTACTCTCTTTTCAATCCTTGGTTTCTTTTACAATTTTTATATTATACTTTTAGTAGCATTTTTACACACACACACACCACACACACACATATATATACATATATATAGTCATATATATATATAATATGTATTTCTGCATTTCTATTTTAAAACATGATTATATAATTCTCCCTTAACTTTCTCTTTGCCATACCCTCATTTATAAACTGCTACTCTATCTCTAAAATTCAGTTTTTTTCATGAATTGTTATTATATACATATGTGTATATACCTAAATAATTATTCCAAATGAGTCTGTATAATTTTACATGTATATATGTCATAATATTCCTCAATAAACTCTTACTAATGTGACTACTTACATATAAACTGAACAAGAAAAATGGCAATATACATGGTAACTTGCATGAATATATAAATACCAGCTGTTCAGTCTTTATAATTTTAGTTTCAGGAATGTTTTCAGTATTGACCATTTGGTGGTGTTGAAAAATCACATTAGCTGGTGTACCCTTCCCCGGGAAAGATGGCTTCTCCTGTTCTGAAGACTCCTTATTTTCTGTATTCCTCAGTTAATTTTATAGGCTTGAGACATTTTGGGTTTCTCCTGGTCTATATTATCATATCTATTGATTCTGCCCTTCTTCACTCATTTTTATGCAGCCAGTTTGATGAGACCTAATGTATATTGTTCCTCACAATCTTGGGAGACACAATCATGTTATTGCCTTTAAACTCTGGTTTTTACAATATTTCCAGGTGCTTCTTCTGCAATGATCACAGAAGTTATGGCATGGACATTATTTTGTTGGTATGTTGTGGGAACCTATCTCTACAAGTCTACATTTTTGTTAACTGTAAATTTCTGTATTCATAACTTTCTGCTAAAAAGATGAGATGAGTTTTCTTCATCAGGGTTAAGAACTACATTTATCTGTTTGTACAAGAACAAATAGTTATATTTTGTTGATAAGGATTATGTTGTTTTATTAAATTAGTGTTTTCTGGTTCCTCTCCAAGATCCATGACCTCGCTATCCTTGATTAGTTGTCTAGGTTTCTAATACCAGGAATGATTTCCTTTTTGTAGGACATGTTTTTAACTCCAAATAGAGAGCAATGTATTATTGCCAGTGTATGTGTCCCATTATTTTCACTCTTAGGGTTATCTATATTTGTTGGTGTTTTGGTTTATAGGCATCTTAGATGGGTATGATTGAAGTTACATCCATGCTTTGGAAGTTTACATTGTCCCATGAAAACTAGTTCTTTGGTAGGAAGTTTTTAGTTCAGTTATAGCTCTGGGGCTTCTGAGCTCTGTGGCTGTACCATCTCCAACAATAAAGAGTTAACTCTGTGGACAACCAAAATCAATAGCAATGGCCTGTAATATTTTTTGAGTTTCTTGAACAACCCTGAAAAACAATAAAAATGAGGCCTTGTTTGGTTTTGGACTTTCTGATAAGTGGTCTTTGGCTATTACAGGGAGTATTATCAGTCAGGTGAGATAATTGTTTTAAACTACAGTGATATAATTATATACAGTCCTACATCTATTATACTTATTTAAGGTACATAGTCAATAGCCTCATTAAGCATAACTTTTTCAGATATTCTTACCATTATTTTACTTCTCCCTCCTGTGTTTATCTCTCTTCACCTTTGTTAATTAGAATTCACACATTCTTTTCATTTCCCTAATCAGATTAATTTATTATATTTTTAAAACATGCTGTTAATTTTTACTCTCCTTCATAAGTTCATGTAATAGTTATACCACATATTTTTCATTATTAGACATACTCTTCATTTTTTCTTCTGGCTTTCCTCTTGATACTATAATTTGAGTAGTATCATGATATTTTTAAAAATAATTCTATGTTTCATTTTCACCCTCCTTCCTACAAAAACAGAAAAAACATGAATAAATAAGTATGACTACAATGTCCAATATTTCTTTGGTAGACTCAAAACAGTAAAAGTAATAGCCCTACTTACAGAGCTGAAGTAACAGTAAAGGTAAACCAAATAAAGTTATGAAAATATAGCAAGAAAATTCTCAAACCTAAAAGAAGATATAGACATAAAAATATAAGGGACAAAAGAATGCTAAAAACACGTGATTGAGAAAATTGATATCATAGTCAAAATGTAAACAATAGAAAACTAATAATTATTATTAAAGCATTAAGGGAAAAACACCAATCATCTACAAATGGAAACAAAGAAAACAGTATAAAAATAATATCATATCTCTCATTAGCCACCCTAAGTGGTTTATAAAAAATGTGGTTTATAATAAATAACTTTGAACTAAAATTGATATACCCAGTAAAGCTATGTTTTAAAATAGACAAAGAAATAAATATATTTCCACAAAAGCACAATTTAAGGAGCTACATGACATACAAACCTGCTCTGAAGAAGATACCTTAAGAAATATTATGCATCAGTGATACATAAGGACCGTTTTTAATCATTTGGTAACAGAAAAATCTAAAGCATCATTAAATTTTTTTTAAAAAGTAATCTTTTGTAAGCTTTATACATACTCAATGTATTATCATTATATATATGAGTACATTATAATTATTGTTTTACATCTCTCTGTGTATTTATCTACCCATGCAACCTACTGAGTTTTTATTCCTCCTTACATGTTCATTTGTTTAGGACTAGCCAAACTAGCTAATCTATTGGGATGATTTTGCATGCAGAAAACTGTTTCTCATTCTCTCACAACCACTGATTTCCTGTAGCTCTTCATCTATGACTGAGGTCTTGAAATTTCTAGTATCTCTGTTGACATGTAGAGTTATGTGTCCAAAACATAGATCTTGTTTAGGCAAACCAGTTTTTGACATTTTTTTGGGTTAGCATCACTGTTATGCATAGATTACAGTCTCATAAACAGTCATCTGGATCCTCTATCCCTGTTATATGATTTATCATGAACATCGGGTGTGTGGGTTGCATTGTCGGCATACCAACTAGGGCTAAATATCCTACAATTTCTAATTCCCAGTATTATGACCAGTTGTAGATTTTTGTAGGACAATCCTCTGTCTAATGCAAAAAGTGCCTTCTTTGATGATGGTAGAGGGCAACACTTATTCGTATGTATAATGATTGATATTTAGAATACAGGTAAAACTATATTTTAGTAAAATGGCAGTAGTGGGTTCTTGTCTAGAGTCTATGACCTTTCTAGGAACAGGTAGCTGGTTAATTTTACAGCACTAATCCTTTGTTGTAGAGAGGGCCTTATTTCTCATTAAAAGCTCTTGTTAGCCATATGATGTAAGCAGCTCTACTACACAATTGCTCTGTTTTTAGGGGCAGGCATGTCTTTCAATGTTTCCACTTTCTCTTATAACATTCCATGGGTCCTTGTTTAGGAAAATGAAAGTGCGGACTCCATGGCAAGGGAAGTTTATTTTGTTTGATTTATATTGTTCTTTTGGCTTCTTTTGCTATTATTTTTTTTCTTTTTCTTTTTTACAGAATAAAACGGAATGCAACACTCATAAAAGAAGACTGATAGATTGTCTTGCACATGATTTTTTATTTCAGAGTTGGTGTTCCTGTTTTAAGGGAAGTGGAGGCATTATTGGCATTAATCATGCTGACTTTGGGAAATTGAAAGTGTTAGCAAGAGCAAAGAGGAGTTATTTTGGTTGGGCTGGAATGTAATCACAGCAGAAAAGGAAATTATTGCAGGACAGAATGCAGTTCACAGTGGGTGAGGTGGTTTAAATAGAGTTGCCTCTCAGACTTGCTCTTGTTCTCTCCCTTGGAGATATATGACATCTTTTAGACTGAGGACTCTATAGTAATTTATTCTCAGTATTTTTTTCCATTAATCATTGCCCTACTGACCTCACAAAAATTAGCTTCTCTGCTCAATGTTAAGAACAACAAAGGGTTATGGGTATAAGTACACATATTTAAAAACAGCTTGACTGTACATGGAACAAAACAGTTTTGTAAGATAATGAGATTAATCAACAATTAAGGAAATCCAGAATATAACTAGACTATGATAATTAAAAGGTAAATATATTTAAAGATATATTGAATCCTTGGATTATTTATTCTTTCTTTAATTCTTGTTTGTATATACATTGTAAAATACTATATTTTAACACAGAATGAACTTGATGTAGAAAAAAAAATCCTGGATTTATTATTGGACGAATTTTAGCTATCCTCCTTATTTTATATAGAAAAATTCTCAAAGTTATCAAAAGTCATAAATTAATGTAAGTTTATGACATAACCTATAATTCCTTGAAAATATGTAAAAGGAGATACTTAACTTCACTAAGGATTGGTTTGTAAATTAAAAACCTGTGAAGTGATGACTAGCAACTTTATGGAGAAAATAAGTTTTGAAAGTTAAAGATAAAATATCCAAAATTATTTTAACTATTTACTTATAATTGTTTCTCACCACTTACAGAGTTCTACACTTTAAAAAGTTCTTAAAATGCTCTGTAAGTTTTACAGTTTGAATAACTGAATTCACATGTATTCAGTAGCATAATATAATTTGAACAGCTACTTAAGAGACAGAGACAGAAATAAAAAACTAATATTAGTAGATTGTTATATTATATACTTATATATGTGCATACATACATGTACAAACACACATTTATATGCATAAATATGTATATATGTACATATATATTAATTTATTTATGTATATACATGAAGTAAAACCCATTTTTTCTCCCTTCCATTAACCTTCAAAGAAATAAATTATTGTCTCCTTTGTGAGGTATAATTATATCTTCAGCTACAAACTTTTACTCCATTTTATTTTCTAATGAAGAACAAAAAAAGATAACCCACTATAACATCAAGAGTAATAGTGCAAAACTCCATGAATTGAACACTTTTAGGTGATTATAGGTTTATAGTGAAGATTATTTGTCAGCATTATTAGTAAGGATTCACTTGAGGTTTATTAGTCTGAAAGTTATTTCTATTTTTTTGTAAATTAAACATGTTTCATATAATTTCATTTCAGTGATAATAAGTTATTTGCCTTAATTAGGAAGCATATTATTTAGTAAACATGAGCTTTTGTAGGCAAAATTAACAGGGCTCATTTCCTTTTTTATGAGGATTTTTGTTGTGATTGAACATAAGAGATATTAATGTCTTTATGATTTAGGAATATTTATATATGTCAATACTCAAATTCATTTTTATTAGTTGATTAAAAATTTCAGATTCATCATATATATATATATATATATATATATATATATACATGTACATGTACACGCACACATAAATATATATGAGATTATATTTTTATGTAGCTAGGTGCACATGAATGCAGCTGCCTGTCTGGGGAGGTCAAAACAGAGTACCAATTGGTCTTGAAAGGTGGAGTTACAGGTGTTTGTGAGCTGTAAGTTACAGGTCCTAGGAAGTGAACTTGAGTCTTCTTTGAGAGCAGTCTATTCTTAACTGCTAAGCTGTCTCCTTAGACCTGATTTGGTACATTTAAAATTAAATTCTCACAATTCTGTAGATAGGAACTTTATTCCTTTCATGCATTTCTCTAAAGATTCTTCAGTCTCTTCTCTCAGGTGTGTCAGGTAAGGTCATGAATATGAAGCCTCAAGAAAGAGAAACTTTATGAGCACATAAGAATGGAAGTAAATGAAGTAACCCAATAGAAAGCATTAATAAATAATTGCAAATTTTAAATGTTGACCCCTATTAGGCTTTTGATGGCTTTCAGCTTTTATTTTTTTAAGGTCCACATTAGGGTTAGGGTATAGTTTACTAGTCAAGTGCTTGACTAGCATGCACAAAGCCATTGGTTCAAGTATCAGCAGTTTAAAAAAATGAAAAAAAATCTACATTAATTCTTATAACTTAAGCATGGAGTTTTGAGGAAAGTATATGACTATTACGATGAAATTTTCTATTGTTGTAAAAAACCATAACAAAGATGTTTTTCAAACTTTATTTTCTAGACTAGTATAGTCGGAAAGAATTCATTAAAATTTTTTAGAATGAATTTTGATAGATATTTCTGCAAAAATCTTTGAGTTTATTTGAATATAGATAATATTTCTGTGTTTTGAAGGGTATTTTATATAACAAATATTTCTGCAGGGTAGCCTGAGTTGTGACATAGCCTTGGCTACAGTATGACCTTGTCTTGAAAATTTTATAGTTAATGGAAGGGAAAATGATGATTAGGAAACAAACACCACTTTCCTATATTGCTACAGATATAAAAAATAAGTGATATGATTTATAGAGATGATATAAACTATGAAAGGAAGAAGATGGATAAGTCAACATCTGTGTAAGATACTAGGGAAAACAATAAATACTGAATATTACATTTATTTCAGGAATACTGGGCACTAACATATAACATTGAACAAAAGTGTAGGAATTGGGAAGAAGATCCTGTCCCCCTGCTCTGAATCCATGAGCAAATTGAAAAGGAATCTCTTCAAAATCAAAGACAGCAAAAACAATATTTTAAGCAACAGAGTCACAAGCAACATGAAACAAAAGCTGGTCACCTTTTACCACTATTTCCCTAACATAAAAAAGGAACAGTTTTCAGGAGGATCTCTGAAATAAAAATGCTGCCCTGGAAGCATACAGAACTTGATACAACTATGTCTCCAAACACTAAGTCAGCACTCACTAAAATCATAAAACATGGAGCATCACAGAAACATGTGTGTTATTTTCTCTACTGCTGGGACAAAATACCTCATAAAAACAATATTGAGCAAGAAAAGATTATTTTTGACTTTGAAGACATAATCCGTCCAAGGAAAAAATGTATGGCAGTGAGTTAGTGAGGCTCTTGAATCGGAGGCAAGAGAATGATGGAGCTGCCCCTGTTCCATTAAGTCATGCTGCACAGAGTTGAAGGCTAGTATGGTGGTGAACAAACATCTTCTCAGATATTGTATCAATTAAAACTAAATAAATGATTCTAACTAAGTTTAATTTGGTGAAACAATGAGTTTAAATAGGGTTACTTACAGTAGAACAGGCAATTCCAAGAAACCTCTGTCTCTCACTATCTATTAGTAACTTAAATATCTTTTGAGAGAGGTTGCATTTTGAGTGTTCCTCTGCTAAGCAACTATTCATGGTTACTATATAAGCTCTGAGATGGGCAGGACCTTGGGAGAACATATCTGTCCCCATGACAAGAAAGCTAAAGTGCTCTACATTGTGCTAGGTTGCTCTTTAGTTTTAGTTTTTGTTTTTGCTATATTTGTTGTATTTAGAGTTAAGCCTAGTGAAGCTAATGCTTGGTTTATTTCAGGTAATTATTCTACCACTAAGCTAGCCATTATGCATTATTTCACAAATACCAAGTTACTAAGAGATCATGGTGGTATTATAATCAGAAGGTGCTGTCTATATATTACTTTCCTTTTTATTCCTTTTAAGAGCCAAGTCTTTGGTGGTATGATGTCCTGACTTGTTTTTGATGATGGGCTGTAATGTGGAACTGTAAACCAAATAAACTTTTTCCTCACCAGATAGCATTTGGTCTTGGTGTTTAATCACAGCAATAGAAACCCCCAACTAAGACTACAATTTATTTAAAATTCTACTATCCCAATTTTAAAATGCTTATAATACTTAAACACACTTTACCCCAAAAGAAAGTATGAAAATGGCCAATAAACGCAAGAGTCTCAACATCATTGATCATTAGCAAAATGCAAATGAAAACCATTGCAAGGTGTAATAGCAGCTGTGGTGAAAGCAATAAACTGGCTATAATAATGATGTAGATAATAACATTTCCTCGCAAAGGTGAGAAGAAACAAAATATCTCACACCACTTTGGTTTTAAAACAAAATGTTATAGTCACCCAAGGGGGAAAAAGCACATCTCATTTGGATCTAGAGACATTCAAATTAAAACAACCATGCCATACAATATCAGATCTCTTAAAAACACAAAAATCGAAAGCATGACCACACTGAATGCTGATAAAAATTATAGTAGGAGTAATTCCTTCCTTCTTTTAAAAAATAAGTAAAACTAATGCAATCACTTCTCTGTATTTTTAAAATTTTTCTTGGTAGAGAAAAAACAGCAACAATATTTCTGAATGTTTAGAAGTACAATGAAAATGTATATTTATACCCAATTTGAAATTCTAATACTAAACATTGAAAATCATTAATGATTTCTAAAAATGAATGTGGTGACATTGTACTTGAAAATATAAAGCTTGTCTTGGGGTCAGAGAATGGAGCTACAGACCACAGAAGTCTGCAGGTCTGTAGAGACACAGAGGAGGTGAGGTAGCTGGGCAGAAACAGGGTATAAGCAGGGACAACAAGGAAATCACATTCTGGTCTGCTGAGATATTAATGAGGGAAGGTTTGCTGTGGCTTGCTCCTTCTCTCTGATGGTCTCAGAATTTTCCTCTATATCTGACTCCAGCTTTAAATTATCTAGACCAATTAAGAACTCCATTTACAACTTAAAATGACAAAAATATGAATGAAAACACATTTCTATCATATAATAAATACTATACATGCTATAACTTAATTGTCTTATCCATTAAGCAATACCACTAGTTTTTCTTCAGAAAAATGCTGAAGTCAAAAATGTACTATTTCATTATTTTAATATAAAGACAAAACCATATATATATATTATATATATACATATATATATATATATATTGAATATACATTTTCTGAAGAAGTTAGAAATAAAAAATAACGTTAACGACAGTAGTTTTAAGTAGCATTGCATTTTCTTTATTTTAATTTTTTGCTCTTATTCTAGTTTCTTCTCCCTCCCTCCCTCCGTCCATCCCTCTCCCATGACCACCAACACCCCTCCTATCCCATTGCCCTCCACTCCACAGGGAGGGTGAGCATAACTGTATTTTCATGGATACTTAATACAGTCCACAAATAAAGCCAGTGTTCTGTTAGAAAATTCCCTTTTCTGGGTTGCATTAATTCCCCAAGTTGCTATAACATAGTATCTATAAATCATTGACTATGTGATGACTTAAATTTTAGAAGTCTAGAATTTGTCAACAACATTATGTTCTATATTTTGGTTTCAGTGAAGAAAGCTTTCTCTGGTCTCCAAGCTTCTGAAATTTAACAGAAAATTTTGATAATCCTTGGCTTATAATTGCGTTATTCCAAATTTGAACTTGTACATGTTCTTTCCTGTGTCTTAAGTGTCTTTCAGCTATTTTAGATTCCTCTATTTAGTTCTGTATTCCACTTTTTAATTAGATTATTTGGTGGTTTGTTGACTAGCTTTTTAAGCTTTTGTATATTTTGGAAATCAGCCCTCTGTCAGATGTGGTGTTGGTGAAGATCTTTTCCCATCTGTAGGCTGCTGTTTTTGAATTTGTCCTTTGCCTTGCAGAAACTTCCAAGCTTTGGGAAGATCAGTTTATTATTATTATTATTATTATTATTATTATTATTATTTTATTATTATTATTATTATTATTATTATTATTATTATTTTGTTTTCTTCAAGACGGAGTTTCTCTGTATTCCTCTGGAGCCTGTCCTGGAACTATTGCTGTAGACCAGGCTTGACTTGAACTCACAGAGATGTGCCTGCCTCTGCCTCCTGAGTGCTGGGTTTAAAAGCATGCACTACCACCACTCAGCTGAAGTCCCATTTATTAATTGTCATTCTCAGCATCTGTCCATCTGGTCTTATGTTCAGGAAGTGACCCATTCAAATGAGTTCAAGTATACTTCTCACTTTCTGTTATAAGAGGTTCAGGGTGGAAGGTTTATGTTGAAGTCTTTGATCCACTCAGACTTAAGTTTTGTGTAAAGCAATAGATACAGATCTATCTTCAGTCTTGTACATGTCAGCATCCAATTATGCTAGCACCATTTGTTGATTAAATTTTTATACTTTTAGAATCTTTGTAAAGAAAAGCATGTCTTCCTAGGTGTGTGAATTAATATCAGGGTATTCCATTCTATTCCATTGGTCCACCAGCCTGTTTTTGTACCAAGACCAAGATTTTTTCATTACTCTAGCTCTATGTTCTCACTCATAAGGAGGTGTTAGGCATAGAGAAACAGATAAGCAACCTATAACCCAGAAAAACAGAGAAGCTCGGAAACAAGGAGTACCCAAAGGAGCTATACAATGACCTCTGAGATGGTGAAAGAGAGAAGAAATCCTGAGGAAATTTGGAGAATTATTGTGGGCAAGGAAGTAGGAGAAAGAAGAGGAGAGGAAGTGACATGAGGGAGCAGGAAGCTAGAGTTTGGGGAAGAACTGAAGGAGAGCAATGAAAGATAAAATTTGATAGAAGGAACCATTATGGCCTTAATAAGAAACCTGATACTAGGGAAATGTTTCAGGGATAAACAAAGATGAGCCCAAATAACAATCAAAGCAATAGTGGAGAGGCTAACTTAACTGACCTTCCCTGATAATAAAATTGATATACATTGATGGCATAAAACTTATATGCCATCCTAGAGCCTTCATCCTGTAGCTGATGGAAGCAGTAGCAGACACTTACAGCTAAACAATGAGCCAAACTGTTGGAATACATTTGCAGACAGAGAGGAGTAATGACCAAAGGGGTCAAGACCATGCTGGGGAAACACACAGAAATAGTTGACCTGTGGGAGTTCAGTGTCTCCGAATTAACAGCTGGAGAAACAGCATAAGACTGAACCAGGGTCCCTGTAGGAGGATGTCTTTTGGGTGCCTTGGGTACTCAATGGCACTTCTGGCAGTGGAACAAGTATGTATTCTTAGTGCATAAATGGGATTTGGAAGCCAATTCCATAAGCAAGATATTCTCTCAGCCTAGATACTTGGAGGAATGCCTGGGTCCTGCCTCAAATGATGTGACAGATGTCAATAATCTCCCATGGGGGGGCCTCACCCTCCCTGAGGAGTGAGTGATGGGGTGAGATTGGAAGATAGTGCAGGGGAATATGTGGAAAGGAGGGTTAGGGAACTGGCATTAATATTTAAAATAAGACAGTTTTTAATTAAATAAAATTTAACTAAAAAGAACACATGCTTATAAATATTATAGAAGAAATTTTCATTTGTTTCATTTACTGGCATTCATTTAATTTATTTGTGCTAATAATTAAGTCCTGGCCCCCACTCCTCCTTGTGCTCTGGAGAACTTGTCACTTCCTGCTTCAGGCAGGACAAGATCAGGCTGCAGAAACACATACAGACAGCTTACATGAGCAAGGAGGAGCTAATGGGCCCCCAGACTGATAGCTGGGAATCTAGCATGTGACTGACTCAGACCCCCAGAACATGGGTCTCACCTAGAAGGCCTGAGCATTGTAAGGGTCCTCATACAGTAGAACCAGGATGTAATCCTGGTGCACAAAAGGACTTTGGGAGCTCATCCCCCATGGAGGGATATTCTCTTAACCTAGAGACTGGAGAGAAGTCCTAGTCCCTACTCCAAATGACTTGACAGATTTAGATGACCCCTCCTAGAGGGCATCACCCTACATGTGGAGTGGGGAAGATGGGAGAGGACAGTGGTCCGGGTGCATGTGAGGGTGGAAGAGAGGATAAAAGGGAGGGATAGAGGGAGGGAAAGGGACCTGGGATCGATATGTAAAATAATAATAATAAAAAAGAATCAAGTCATGGGCTCTGTAAAACCTGAGGCAAAACTCTACCACTGAACTCTCTACTAAAAGGAACATGTTATGACATTTTTTTACCCCAAAATTGCAAGAGACACCAAAAATTAGCGCCCCCCAAAAAGTTCAGTAAATGTAAATAATGCCAAGTCCCTGTTTAAAATAGAGGCATTATTATCATATGGTTCTTGAGAGAATTTGAGAATTAATTGTGTTTTACATGATTTTACTTGCAAGCAATACTTATTAAATGCAATTAGAACATAAGTAACCAGTGGGAAGCTAGTTACAAGGATGTCATATTTGTCGGCAATCTTCACAATCTTCTTCGAAGGGAATTATGCAATGAAATAATATGTCATTAAGCCTGGCAATGGAACAAGGTGATTCATATCATGGTTAGTCATTTGGTACAAAGTTTGGTCATTATGACCCAGTTTGGGATTATCCTGTTCCTTTGTTTGCAAAGCAGTAGGCAGATGAGTTTATATTAGTGACAGCCTCCTTCAGGCTGGTGAATCTGTAAATAAATGGCAAATATTTAGTTTGATGCATTTTCTTTGTAGATGTTGGGTCAAACACAAAATTCATCTCTTTTGTGGACATGATTGTGGTCTCTGCTTCTCACTATACATACTTTTCAAAACTGCACGTGGTGTGCCATAATAGGAGCCTCTTTCCAAAGGGAAAAATTTGTAGTAAGGAAAGGGATTTATTTCCATAAGCACTGTTTGTCTCCACTTCTGTATGACTGGAATAGTTTTCTTTACCACCAGCACAATTTATTTGCTTCTATTAATTTTGACTATGAAGATCCTTACTATTCTATGTATAATGACCAACGTTTAAGAGTAGTCAGTGTGGATGAGAAGCCTGTGGGGACATAAATCATTTCATGACATAGAATAACTGGAGGCAGTTTGGGAATCACAATGCTTATGATTAAATATCCATTACAGTGAGTGTCAAATTACTCCTCACAGTACCTAATACTTTGGGGAAGGTCCTCAAATCTATGCCACCACTCACAGGGTATTAAATGTTCCACACTTAGGATTCTCTTCACTTCTTCCTCATCTATGAAATAGGGTAAAAATTAAACCTGGTTCACATAGTGGCCTCCATGACACTACTTTAAGATGTTCTAAAACCTCAGTAGGCTTCTATGAATTCTCTCTCCTCTCAGGAAAGCTGAGTACTTTCTGTGAGTTGCTATAGTCAGTACCAGCATCAGACAGAATGCAGGGGTGGGTTTTTGTTTTGCCTCTTGTTACCTTTGTTCCTATCTCTTTTTGCGGCTTAGATACACCATTCTTATTCTTTTTCTACACAAGCATTCTCTAACACTTTGAGCTCCCTTTTTCTTTCTCTAAAGGTTCCCTCCTCTTCATGTTGTTGCTTACCTTCATGTTACTGACATGTATAGCTTCATTACTCAAACATCACCAGCACATTTCCCTTTAATTTCTTCATTCTTCTCTTCTGGAAGCCACCAAAGGTATCTGCCCTGAGGGTTATTTTTTAACTTATATAAGCTTATCCTTGAGATTCCAATTGAGTCAACTCTCAAATTCATCAATGATACTAAAAATCACAACAGGGCCCTTGATCCCCTCAGCATTTATCTAGTATCTATGAAGGATACACCATATTTTTGGTAACAGCAGTATTAGCTGTTAATAAAAAGGGAAAGTGAGTTGAGAGTACATTAGAAAAATGTCTCCACTGCCAAAGTGCTAGAATTCCATTTCTAGATTTTTTTATATGTGGCTTCCCGAGGTTAAAATGCAGGTCATTGTGTTTGTACTTCCAGTTTGCTCTAAGTAATTCATAAAAATCTGAGTTGAATGAACTGTCAGTCATTGCACATGTTAAATTCTACCATTAAAAAATGATGACAAGAGGATCTATAGTTGATGTTATTCTCAACTATATTAGTGCTTGATGCTAGAGTGCAATACTTGAGTCTTTGTATTAAAAAAGAGAGAAAAGAAGTGAAGAGAGATTATTAAGAATATATAAGGTTATAA
Organism: Phodopus roborovskii; assembly: GCF_943737965.1. NCBI lineage: Eukaryota > Metazoa > Chordata > Mammalia > Rodentia > Cricetidae > Phodopus > Phodopus roborovskii. The sequence continues at coordinate 187,772 of NW_026126046.1, read as the reverse complement.
ATATGTGAACATATGAGGACATTCTCTGCATTTTAAAGTATCACATACTTTCCTATTAGATAGTTTATATACATGAAATGTGGATTTGAAATTCAGATGTTCATTTAGGCTATTAAATATATGCTATCTGCAATAATTTTAAATATGTGTATAAAGAGAAACCAGGCCACACTTAACAACAAATGTACTAAGCTCAAATTTTCAGTTCCTTTTTTAAGCAACCAGTGAATAAAAATCTTCTTACGCAATGATTGACTGGTGATTATAACTGTAATTGAAACAATTCTTTACTATTCCCTATATGCCCTTCTCAGCTAATCTCAAAATAAACACTAAAGTACGTGCTGTAGTGAGCAGCTTAAACAAGTAGCTATTTTTATTTCCATTTAAAAATAGTTGCTTCATATCTATACCTTCCTTTGTCAAGGTATTGAACTGTATGATTTACATTAAGAACATATATTCATATAAATGTTTTAAATGAATATATTGGTACTATTTTAATTCTGCTATCTTCTTATAACATCAATATGATCTAGGAACCCTCATTCAATACCTAAATATTATCCTGTCTTTTTTATCATGCACATTTTGCATTATTTCTACTTGTCATTATATGTAATTAAGATAATAATAAATGCTCTGCTGGTGCATGACATGCATTAGTTTCAGCACTGGACATGATGAGAATTTGTTGTTGGTGTGGTCTGTCTGGATAGAGCATGACATCATTACATTCTCCCTTGACAGATTTTCCTCCAAATGTGAAAGGCTGAAAACTCAATCAGCTTACAAATGTTCTCAGCAACCAACTTTTAAGAGTAATTATGAACAAATATATATCTTCACTCGATGTGTGGTGTTATTTCTTTGCAGAGATGACAACAGTACCTTGGAAGTTCTTAATCATTTCTTCTTCCATTATGAAATCAACTGCACATTGTCCTGTTTCACAGCCTTCATGGAAGAGAACTGTCCTGAGAAAATATTGAGAGAGAATTTCAGATAGTTCTTCCTATATTCTGTTTTGGTCTTGAGTAGGCACATAGACCTATGGTGATGAAAAGAAAAATATATTGGTCAGCATATTATAGGATCACCTTAGGAGAGTGCTTGACCTTCAAATTCCCAAAGTGACTTGGCTATACTTTTCATGAAACACATATTACAATGTGTGGCTGCCTGCCTGTCATGTGTTCAAAGATGGCCATAGGGTATAGACAGTGCTGACTGTGGAATATATTGCTTACCTTCACTTTTCTTGTTTGGTTTTTTGGTTTAAAGTCTTTTTTTTTTTTTTTTGTTTTGTTTTTGGTTTCTGGTTGCTTTTTGCTTTGAGATTCTGTTTTTTGTTTGTTTGTTTGTTTGTTTTGGGGGGGGGCTTGGAAATTTTGTTATTTTTGGTCCTATCTTTTGTTCTTGTTTTATATGTCATATTTTGATAATGTATTGAAGCCCTGTTCAAACCCCTATTGAATCAAACTACAAAATTTTCTTAAATTAAAAAAAAGCAAACTCAAATTAAAGAACCAAATAAGATAGTGAGAATATTTGTTACTATAAAATTTTACAAAATAGTAAAGAACAAAAACTCCCCAAAAACAAATGTCAAAAATGGTATGTTGTCACGTCTACCTCAGCCAGCAAGGTAAACATGACCACGACTCTTCTTTAAGCAGTTTATTCAGGAACCTTGTACATCAGCTTCTGCTCTACTTCTCCTCCCCGAGCCCCACCAAGCCCTTAAATATGTGCTCATTGCCCAATCAGCTCATGCCACCTGGTGATCCCGGATAGGCCACAGAAGGAGGAAGCACACCAGATCCATCAAACACTGCCAAATAAGGCTTCTTTACAGATGAGCTCAGACTACCTGACATCCAGCCAGGTGCCATCTTGGTGCTGTGGCTTCCCTCAGTATGTACTCACTCATATATGGATTTTAGTGATAGAGAAAATGATCACCAGCCTGCAATCCACAACATCAAAGAAGCTAGGAAACAAACAGGACCCTAAGAGAGACATACATCACCTGCTACATCAGGGGAAAGGGCAAGTTAGAAGCAGGGAAGGAGGGGAGAGTGAGTTAGGAGAAAGAGAAAGGGAGAAGAGGAGGGGAGAAGAGAACATGACGGAGCAGGGAGAGAGTCTGGGGAGGAATAGAGGAGAGCAAGAAAAGAGATACCATAATAGAGGGAGGCAACATAGATTTAAAGAGAAATCTGGCATGAGGGAAATGTCCAGAGATCTACAAGGATGACTTCAACTAACAATCTAGTCAATAGTGGAGAAGCTACCTTAAATGCCCTTCCCTGATAATGAGATTGATGGCTACCTCATATAGCATCCTAGAGACATCATTCAGTAGCTAATGGAAGTAGAAGCAGACAACACCCACAGCTAAATACTGAGCCAAACTCCTGTAATCCAGTTGCAGAGAAGGAGAAGTAATGAGAAAAGGGATCAAGAACAGGCTGGAGAAACCCACAACAACAGCTAACCTGAACAAGGGGCAGCTCATAGATCCCAGACTGATAGCTAGGTAACCAGCATAGGACCGACCAAGAAACCCTTAATGTGGGTCTCAGTTAGGCGGCCTCTGACAGTAGAACTAGGATGTATCCCTAGTGAACAAATGGGCTTCTGGAGTACATTCCCCATTGAGGGATACTCTCTTAGCTTAGAGAAATGTGGGAGGGCCTGAGCTCTACCACAAATAACTTGACAGGTTTTGATAATACCTCATGGAAGGCCTCACCTTCCCTGGAGAAAGGATGGAGGATGGGATGGGGGGTCTATGGGGTACATGGGAGATTGGGAGGGAGAGGGAACTGGGATAAATTTGTAAAATAAAATAAAATAATAAGAAAAAATAAAGTAACTCAAGATTTAAAAAAAAAAATAAATGCTGTGCTGGGTCATTATTTCCAGATGTGATTCAAATATAAGTGCTGCAAAAGGTACAAAAATAAAATCAATCACTTATGTAACATCATATTTATAGTATATATTTTATATGTAGAATGAGCACAATGTTTTAATATGTATAAATTTTGTTGACAATTATCATAGTGTTGCATTGTACTTGATTAACAATACTTTATCAAGGTGAAATGATAAGCAATGGTGAATCAATGGTAGACTTCTTTCTCCATATACTATAATCAGATTCAATTCCTGTTATTTTTGCTATTGAAAAAGCATTATATAGAGTTGTTTATGATTCTTAAAATTGGAAGTGGGATGGGGAAATGGTGGGTGGAATGAGAGGATAGGGGGGAGAAAAAACTGTGATTAGTATGTAAACTAAAATTGTTTTTCATTTAAATAAAAATTTATTTTAAAAAAACATATAAAGCTTCCAGAATAAACCCTGGAGACGGTAGATGCTAAACATTGTTTTCTATTTACTGCCCAGTCTATGAGCAGAGGGATGTAGACTGGAATGGATACATGAATAAATGAGTGAAGGAGGCTTCATTTCATGCTTATAGCTCATAGAGTCTTCCTAAGTGAACTTTCTGCAGAAGTGATCTTCTCATGGCTGGGTGGTGTGTTGAATTTCTTCTGTGGGTGGGTATCACTTGCCTTAGTCATGCATACCCAATTTAAAGCAGGTATGTGTAATTGCCATAGTTTCTAATTGAGAGAGTGACTTGTTTGATGTCTTCTAGTACAACTGTAAGAAAGTGAGCTGGGCAGCTAGGAGTATGACTGAATGAATCAATTGTAGATGGTATCCAGGTTTGAATTTATTGTAAAAGATTGGCTTAGAGGCAACATTTTGAAAGTCATGGTGCTGGAGTCAGCTCAGCATTGTGGCCAAACACAAGCTCCCAATTGACAGAATGCTACACATTCAGTTGCCTACTCTATCTTGTATTTCTTTTTCTATCCAGACTCTGTGCTAGATTCTTAGGTAATGAAGAAAAGGGACTAGAGACCAGAAAATATGCCTGTGGAATTTTAAAACTATACTCCTCCCATCAAAGAGAAGGGAGTAGTATAATTTCTTTCTCCTTGAATTTGCCTACATGATGGAAAGTTTTCAATTTCGAGTCTTGGGTTGAAGACACACACTGTCCACTTCAGTATTTCGGGAAACTTGCTCTTAAACCCCAGTATAGCAGTCATTGAATACAGATGGTAGTCAAGCCACCTACCAGCTACTAAGTAGGGTACAATAAATTGAAAATAATGCTTCAACATTTCTTCCTTTTTTCATAATGAATCATACGGGCTTCAGCATATAGAAGTTTTGCCTTATACACAAAAGCATAGAAGCTGCATAGAAACTAAGAAAACTCTAGTCAGGCTATATTCATCATCACTAATCTACTGCCATTTCATAATGACCTTTTATTTAGTCACATTTACACAGAGTTCTCAATTCTACACAGAATATATGTTCCTAATGTATGTTTCTTATTTCTTTGGAATGTTATTTTGGAAGACTTCTGTGTCACATAGTTTTCTTGACTAAACATAGTATGCTTAACATTTATTTACTTGTTCCATTATAAGAATTGTGTGTCTAACCCTGACAATGAGGAAGGAAAGCCACATCTTTGTGTCTAAAGCATTGTTTACAAATTAGGCAAATATTAATGGAAGTGAGAATGGGAAAATAATGTAAATATGTTTTTATCATATTAAGTAGATATAAGAAACTTTTATTCTTTCTTATGGAAGAAATGGAAACTATCATTATAAAATGAAAATATATAAGTTGCAAGTGTAATCAAAATATAGCTCATTTTCCAAATGCCCTTCAGTCAGACTATGAGTAGGGTAAGCTCATTTCCCAAAATTCTCAGAATGTAAAATGTACAGAATATATGGTATATTGCAGAATGCACAGCACTTTGAGAATTTCAAATTTTTCTTTTTTTTTTTAACATTCAGAAAAAGTGCTAAATAAGAAAACCTCACAGTTTTGTTTTCTGTATGGATTCATAATAATACATCCATATTCATTTGCTTATAAAATCCACTGTGTGTCTTTTAAAGATACATTTTTTTAATTTTTATATTATGAGTGCATTACCTACATTCATGTATGCACACAACTTTTGTGCATTTGTGTCTACAGAGATGCAACATTGCATCCCCTGAAACTAGAGACACTGATGTTTGTGATTCAGACCAAGGTCATCTGCAAGAGCAACGATTACTTTGAACTGCCTAACCATCTATCTAGAGCCTATTGAAGGCTTTTAATTCATGATACCAAGTTAGAAAATAAAGTTTCTCTAAAATTCTTCATCTTTGACACTTATGATGTAAGACCCCCATATTTTTAAGTCAAATGATATCAATCCATATATTATTTGATATTTATTTTGTTATTTTTCTATCTTGTTGATAACTAGATCTATTTTGTTACATAACTTGGATGGTTCTTAAATTTATTTGAATATTCAAGGTAGTCCCATAGTTGCTGTGAAGACAATCTTTACTAAAATGTAAGTAGTCTGTAAAATAGCATGCAGTTAAAGTTATAATTCATTACCCCTCTGAGATCACTTAAATTTATTATAAGCTTAGTGCTTATTAAGCCATAAGCTCTGAATTAATTAGGATTTAATAAGCCTTATTTATTTCTAATTGATCATACTTTTAAATTAAAGCAATTTACTGCAAGATATTCTTTGGTTTCAATAAACAAGGTGAGTTAATATTAAAAGAATATATTATTAAATTAGGTTAAAAAGTTGACTTTTGCATGGTGACAATGTTATTCTTAATAATTTACTTACCTGTTTCTATTTTATAAATTTTGTTTCTCTTTGAACTATAACTGTAGCTGTCTTTTTACTTTTTTATGTTTAATTGATAGGATTTGATTTGACTATAACTGCAATTTTCCTTGTTACAGTCATCATCTAAAAGTTTGTTCCACATACGAAGAAGCTACCATTCAAAATACCATAACCTACTCTCTATTTTAATTAGTTTGGTCTACTAATAATAGCTTCTTGTTCTTTGTATATTGTCATTTTTCCTGGATTTGCATTCTGTACAGTTAAGTTGTGTCAGAAGCAGTCTGTTTCAGTCTGTTTTAGACTTTGTTTTCTTTAATTTGCCATTGAAAAAACTAGGTAACTACAATTTTTCTTTCTGATAAAGTAAAAATACAGCATAAATTGCTAAATATATGAGTCAATGGAGTAGATTTTCTCACCAAATGATTATTGGAAATTACAAGGCAAAGAGAATGGGTACATTGGTATTTTGAAAGTAATATATACCCTAAATGAGTTATTCCAGTCACAAAAAGAGGAACATAGTTTGTACTTACTCTTATATGGATTTTAGACATAGAGGAAAGGATCACCAGCCTATAATTCACACCACCAGAGGAACTAGGATACAAGGTGTATTCTAAGAGACTCATATAAAGTCCCTCATAGAAGAGGGAAGGGACAAGTCCCCCAGAGCACAGGGGAAGTGGGGGGCAGTGAATGGAGAGAGAAATAGGAGAAAGAGAAGGGGAGGAGAGGAAAGCACATGGTAATAGGGAGATTGAGCCATGGTAGGAATAGAAGACAGAAGAAGAGAGAGAGAGAGAGAGAAAGAGAGAGAGAGAGAGAGAGAGAGAGAGAAGAAACATAAAAGAGGGAGCCATTATTGGTTTGAAGATAAAACTGGACCTAAAGAAAGGTCTAGAGACCTACAAGACTGCTGCCAACTAACAATTTGAGAAACCATGGAAAGGCTACCATAAATGCCCTTCTTGGATAGTAAACTCAACAACTAATTTATCCACCATCATAGAGCCCTCATCTAGTACCTGTTGGAAACAGAAGCAAACACCCATACCTAAGCATTGTGTCAAACTAGAATCCAGATTCAGAGGTAGAGGACAAGACCAGGTTGAAGAAACACATAGAGACAGCTGACCTGAAAAAGGAGGAGCTAACGGCCCCCCCAGACTGATAGCTGGGAATCCAGCATGGGACTGACTCAGATCCCCTGAATATGGGTCTCAGCTAGAAAGACTGATCAGTCTAAGGGACCTCAGACAGTGGAATCAGGATGTATTCCTGGTGATCAAAAGGTCCTTACAGACACATCCCCCATGGAGGGATACTGCCTTAACCTAGAGACAGGAGAGAAGTCCTAGTCCCTACTTCAAATGACTTGACAAATTTACATGACCCAACCTGGATGGCATTGCCCTACATGTGGAATTGGGGTGGGGGGTGGGAAGGAAGGTGGTCAGGATGCATGTGTGGGGGAAATGAGGGTAAGAGGGAGGGAGAGAGGGATATGTAACTGGGATCAACATGTAATATAAAAATAATAATAAAAAGGAAACAATATTTTCTAAAAGCATACTGCCACAAATATTTCAATGCTATATTTAAAATATTAGCAACTCCTCTATGAAAATGACAATCTGTTAAAAATTTGTCACTAGAATGACACAATTGACAGATAAATGAAATTTTAAGAGGTAAGGCTTAATGTGTCATGAAGCTGTACTCATGAGGGATATTTGGAAAATTGCTCTCTTCTATGTGCTCTATTTTTTGCCATCAATTTCTAGCCATAAGGTGAGTGACTTTTATTCATACTGTATTCACTATTCTATAATTCCATTCTACAAGCCCCAAAGCATTGAACCAACAAGCCATTGAATAGAACTTCTTAAACTGTGGCCAAAAATGGAATTTCTTGTCTTTATGAGTTGTTCAACTCAGAATTTTATTATAAGAATAAACCTATCCAAAGAAATGAAGGACCTCTACAATGAAAAATTTGAGAGGAAATTGAAGAATACACCAGTAAAGAGATACTTTTTATGGCCATTGATTAGAATAACTAATATTGTGAAAAATAACCCCCCTTCAGAAAATTATCTACATATTTACTGCAAACCAAATCAAACGTCCAATGTTACTCTTTATAGCAATAAAAAAGGAGATCTTAAAATTCACTTGGAAGCATAAAAAACACTAGGGAAAATTACCTTGAGCCAAAGGAATAAAGCTGTGGATTTTACCATAAATGACATAAAGTTACAATACATAATAATAGTAACAAAACAAAACAGTAACAGTATAAGAGACATGCAGACTGGTAATGCATGATAGAAGTAATTGATATAAATTCATATAATTATATCCAGCTGAATAGTGAAAATGATGTAAAATATGCATTGCAGAAAAGCAGCCTCATCAACAGATGATGGTACTATTACACATATCCACATGCAGAAATGAAGTTTTATCTTTTACCCTATATAAATATTATTTACAAAAGCATCAATAATCTTAATATAGGAACCAAAAATTTTCCTATAGAGTCCAACATAAGGAAATCCCTTCATGATATAAACATTGGTGATGGCTCTCTGCATAGAATTACAGTTATTAAATAATGCTAACAATTGACAAATGGTACTTCATAACATTTAAGTTTCAATACTTTAAAATCAGCAGCTAATAAAGTGAAATCACATCTTAGAATGATAAATATTAAAAATAAAAAAATAAGTAAAATAATCCTAAATAGATAAATGTCAAACAACTCAGGAAATAAATGAGCTAATGAAATGAACAGACCATTCTAAAAAGATGAAATAACCAGAACCAACAAGCATATGATACAAAAATTTTCAACATCTCTTGCTATCAAAGAAATGAAATAAAAATGGCATTGAGTTTTAATCTAACCCTAATTATAAAGGAAATGATTATGGAAACAAATAATACCTAATGAAAGCAAGTTTGTACACAAAAAGAAACACACACATACTGCTAAGAAAAGTATGAACCAATCTACACAATATAAGAGTCTATATGGAGTTTCTCACAAACAAAAATGTAGATCTACTATATGACACATCTAATCCTTTCCTGTGTATATGGACTTCTCCTTGGCTGCCAGCTAACAAAACTGACATGGACATACATTAATTGTCAAAGCTCAGCTGCAAGCTTAGGCTTGTTTCTAACTAGCTCCTCTAACAAACATTAATCCATTTGTATTAATTTTCATAATGCTCCAGGACTCATGGCTTTTTACCTCTTTTATTTGTTCTGCTTTCTCTGCATGTGATGGAGACTCCTGGTATCTTATCTTCACCCTTCTTCCCAGTGCTCTCTCTGTCTGAAAACCCTGCCTATCTATTGTTTATATTTTATTAAACCAATCCATTAACATATATTCACACAGTGTAAAGGAACATTCCACAACATTTCCCCCTTTTTGTCTAAATAAAAAGAAAGGTTTTAATTCTAACATAATAAACTACAAACAATAAAAACAGTTTTCAGGTAAGAATTAAACTGTTAATGTTCATTACAATTGTATTTGGCATATTTGGAGAAAATTCCCTACTATATATTTTCTCTTGATGAATTCAAAGCTTAATGCCCAATTTTTATCTACCAAAACTAAGCAAAACTGAAAATATAACTGCCTAGTCTTAAACTCCATCAAAGACTCCAGAAAGACATACTATTAATTGAGTAATCAGGATTTGCAGAGAAAAAAACTTCCAAAACTAAGATATGGCAGAGACATATTGCAGAATGAATGGTCACCCCAGATATCCTCTGCACCTTCAGGACAGCCATTTTTGCCCTAGAATATTGTACAGACATTTCTGTGAAGCAGGAATTTTGAAAGACTGCCATTCTTTGTTTTGACTAAGTTTGGCAAACACTATTCTGTGTATCCTGCTTGTCCATTGTGGATGTTCAGCTGCCAGCCCAATGCCCAAATGATTAGGTTTTGCCATAAAGAAAGAAAAGTCCTATGGAGGTTCCTTGATGCCAATCTTTCTTTTTTTAGAAGATTAGTGTTTCCAGAATCAGACATGTCTCAGTGTCAAGAAAAGCCTATCTGAAGTCCCGAGTGGAATAGTCTGTGAGACTGGACCATCTCAAGCAGTATCCTTGAAACTGTTCTAGATTAAGAACTCTGAAACTGCAACAGAGGCACTCTGAGATTCTGTATCACTTGTGCTAAATGTTTTCATTAGTGTATAGTCTTGTTCTCAAAATGCATAAATTTTCTAAGGTAACAAAATATCTTTATTAGCACAATAATATAATGTGTGGTTATCACAAGACTGTTAAAGATACTTTTTGTTTAATATTTAAGCAATTAAAGACATCTGTCAAATTTATAAGTCTTTTTGAACTGTATAATCAATCTGTAGTATAAGTCTCTCTCCATAACATATGAAAGAATGGCATGTAGTAAGTTTGGCAACTCTGTAGCCAACAAGATTTATACCTCTCAGAGCTGTCATTATGTTAATGGATCAGTTTACACATCATCTATCCTGTAGTCTTTTCTGGATTCCTCCCCCATGTCTGTAGTCGAGATATTCACAAGGACTACCTCAGTGAAATGTAATCTATTAATCTGAAAGGAATCCACAGCCTTTCATCTCCAGTGTGGGGGGGAACGCTCCCCAATGTGAAACATTATCCAACTTCTATTTTGAACTTAAGAAATTTTAAAAATGTATAGGTTGGTTTAATTTAGCAGTTTCCACTATCCAATGTCTCTCAGAAGCTACTGATATATGTAGATTAGCATTTTCAAAAATTGAAATTAACAAGACACCATATAGGAAAAAGACCCTCCTTGTATTTTTCATCCTTATGTGGCTTATTTTTATTACTTTAAAGCTCTTTAAATAATTTAGTCTATTATTTTTAAGCTATTTAGTTTTGTGTCTATATACATTTTTTAAGACTATGCACATTTTTAACAGATATTAAACAGTTTAGTAGACTTTTCTGTTTGAACCATCTTTACCGTGTATATGTAACCTTTTCTGTCTTCATGGGAAAAACCATAAAATTGCCATGTTGCTATACTAATGGACCACTCCTGGCACAAGCACTCATGTAGCTGCCAGGAGATGTATCTCTGTACCAAGGCCATCATGAGAGACATGATACTAGGAAGCCATGTTTGGATCTGTTTTTATATAGTTGGAATCCTTTTTAAAGCTTTCTCAGATCATTTGTGGATTTATGTAGCTGGACATTGGGTGATAATTACAAGTGGATTTTTCTTTCCCCTAGTTACCTCCCAAGTAAACACAGGGAGACTTCTTATTAATTAGAAATGCACAGACCAATAGCTTAGAATACCTTCTCCTCAGCTCTTTTTAAAAGTTCTGGTAATTTTGTAAATTTAAATTTGAAACAAGGTTGTTTTACATGTTAATCCCAGTTCCTACAGCCTCCTATCCTCCCCTGTTCCCCCCACACACCCCCTTTCCATCCCCTTTCTGATCTACAGGGAGGTTGAGGACTTCCATGGGGGGTCTTCAAAGTCTGTCATATCACTTGGAACAGGGCTGAGGCCCTCCCCCATGTGTCTAGAATGAAGGAGTATCCCTCTATGTGGAATGGGCTCCTAAAATCCATTCATATACTAGGGATAAACACTGATCCATTACTAGAAGCTCCTTAGACTGCATAGTCCTCCCAACTAATACCCTAATTCATGAGGTCTGAGTCAGTACTATGCTGGTTTCCCAGCGATCAGACTGGGGTCCATGACCTACCCCTTGTTCAGGTCAGCAGTTTCTATGGGTTTCTCCAGCCTGGACTTGACCCTTTGCTCATCACTCCTCCTTGTCTGCAACTGGATTCCAAGAATTTGGCTCAGAGTTTAGCTATAAGTGCCTACTTCTGCTACCATCAGCTACTGGATGAAGGCTCTAGGCTAGCATATAAGTTAGTCAAGTTAATCATCAATCTCATTATTATGGAAGGTCAGTTAAGTTAGCCTCTCCACTGTTGCTTAGTTGGGGCCATACTTGTAGATAGCTGATTATTTTCCTAGTGGCAGATTTCTCTTAGAGCCTGTAATGACTCTCTCCCTGTTATGGTATCTTTTTTCTTGCTCTCCTCTGTTCTAGCTTTTGTACCTGAAATTAACCCATTTCAATAAATTTTACTTTCTACTTCATGACCTTATTATCATTTCGCTGTAAAGCTCACATAGATTGCTCTGTGTTTCCTGTCTTCTGTGTTCTCTTCTTCCTAGTGTTCTCTCTGCCATGCAATCCTGCCTAACTATTTGTAGAAATTTATTAAACAAATCTCAGTGACATATATCACAGAGTATAATGGAGTATTCCACAACAGCCCTCTGCATTTACCTAAACAACTATATATAGCACAAATATTTCTCTACATCAGTGCTTATTTTAGTACTGTTCAAAACTTTACAGAAACATGCTATGCATCATCAAGCAAAATGGATAAAAAATTTTACATAATTTTTGTGGGTATGTGTTTGAATGTATGTGTAATTTATTCCTCCCATGAAGAAAAGTGAAAGCAAGTTGTTAAGAAAATGTATATAAGTAAAAATAATTTGGTGAATTGTCAAAAAGAGAATTATGTTTTCCTTCAATAGTGGTCTTTAAATTTTAAATAATAACATAAAATCATCTATGTATATGATATAGAATAGGAAGTAAAACTGACTAGAGCAGTGGTTCTGAACTTTCACTCCTAATATAAAAGTATTTTCAGTATCATTTCAAAACTAATTTTGCTACTGTTATAAATTATAATGTAAATATCTTTTCTCTTTTTTCGTTGACTCTACAACAAAGTTAGTTTACATGTCAATCCCAGTTTCCTCACCCTCCCATCTTGCCTTATGATAACCCCCACCAAACCCAGCCCATCCCCTTTCTGTTTACCAGGCAGAGTGAGGTCCTTCATGGGGAGTCTTCAAAATTCTGTCATATAATTTGGGATGAATACCTTATATATGACCCTTAGGGGTCATGGCAATATGTTGAGAATCACTGTTCTATGTATTTATTGGGAGCTGGGTGATGGGCCCCCAAAAGAGTAAGTGTAAGAAAAAACAATGATGTTTTGCTGTTTCAAGATGATGCCAGAATTTCCACATTTAGTATATTGTATATGTCTTATGTTCTACCTACCATCTGGAGGCCAGATATTGCCCTCAAGACATTTGTTTTTGAATAAACTTTTGTAATTTTTAACATACTGTTATTTTATTTGACATTCATATACAATGATGAATGATAAAATAAATTTGTAATTAATTTAAATGATACTATGAAACACATGTTTCCCATGAACTTAATATATAGAGTATGCTTTCCTTAAATTTCATATCTTCCTGATTTAATCTCTTGAACCTTAGATTTCATGTGTGTTAACTACACATTTCTGTGATATATTTTGTCACTTAAATTGCCAGCAAGTCATTGGCTTACTGAAGACAACATATAACATATTTGGATAGAATTCATCCCTTTACTGATATAAGAGACTTGTCAGTAAGGAGAGCTATTATTAGCAGTTTTCCCACCAACCTGGTCCCACAGCAGCATCAGCTGCAAATAACAGACTGTGACACTGTATTAGATATAAAGCTGTTGGCTGGTTGCTAGTGTTTCTTATTGATTAGCTCTGTCTTCAATACTAACCAGTTTTATTTAATCTAAGTGTTTCTATGTGGTCTTATCTTACTGGAGAGAGGGTTCAGATGCCTTCTCTAAAGTCCCTACTTCTTGACTCTCCTGTAGTACATCTCCCAGAAGCCTCCTTGTGTCCCAGTTTCACCTACCTTGCATTTCTGTTGGCAAACAGGGCTTTATTCATTATCCAATAATAAAAACATGTTTACAGAATGACATCTCCCACCACAGAGCAGTTTACTTTTTATAAATATTTAGAACATCTTAGGCTAGTAATGTTTATATGGATAGTTAAATCCTTCCTAGTTTTAAAGTGTTATTTTTTTATTAATGCATTTTATAATTTATAAACAATGGGCAATATATACTCATGCTAGACTTTATTAGCACTGTTAAGATCTATAAGAATTTATCAAATTATGCTCATTAAAATCATATAAAAATTACTTCCATCCTAGGAAAATATTTTAAGTGAGCATTTGTTTTGAATGCTAAATAAATTATAAATTCTATCTCCACTAGAAATTTCTCAATAATAAGATCATGAGATACCAAATTGTTCTGAAATCTAGTTTTTATAATGACTGTATAACTTACAAAGGCCTTTAGACCTCGGCTTTTAAGTTATGTACAATGTCTAGTTTAAAACCACACACTTTAGGAAGGGTATTAAATGCTGTGTAACTCACTACCTTAATGTTAAAAATGAAAGTCTTCCCAGCAATGATTAGGTTCTCTGTGTCTTAATTTCCAGTAATACTTTCTTTATTCATACCACATTAATGAAAACCAAAGTACATTTACACAAGTAGATCACAAAATAAAAGGAAGATTTTTGACCCATACATTAGGGCACATTTTAAAAGTAAATTATATTCAATTATTCATGCTAGTATAACTATAGATATAATTTGATTTATTTTCACAGTTTTGGTTCATGGCATACCGTAACCATGATCTTGTAATTTTTAAATGACATACTATTTTAAATGTAGACCAGCAACAGCTTTCAATTTTTAGATATATGGGGAAACCTTGTCAAAGTTATTTAAATTTGTTGATCACATAATACTTCAGAAATTATGAAAGATAAATTTCCATTCCTCAGAGAGGAGAGTTGAAATCAATTTTGTCTTGGAATGAGCTATACTATAGGTTATCCAATCCCCAGTGAAGGACTCAATAGGTTATGTGTGTGTGCATGTATGGTGAGTGCAAGTGCACACATGTCATACATGTTTATTAATGTGCCATACACATTGAATAATAATGAAAGAAGAAGAGGGAAATATTTTTAAAAGGGTGAGATATATGAGGAGCTTTAAAAAATTAATCTCAAAATTGTATGAATACATGATATTTGAATACAGTATATAAAAGTTAAATGTAATATAAAATATTTAAAACTAGTAGTTGCAAATTTGAAGTATATTCAAATGTTGATTCTTTGAATGTTATTATTATCAAATTTGTAGCAGAATAAGAAACACAGGTTAGCAATTAGTCACCTATTACAATAAAATTTTCAATCGTATTAGCTATGTTTTCAAAGTCAAATATATGTTTTAGAAAGAGAAGTATTAAAATACTGCAGGGATCTACAAAATATGACATTTACTATCTCTTAATGACATTGGTTCCTCACTTCTTTTTTTATAACAAAGAGATGTGTCTTCTCCTGGCAGCAAAAATCAAATTCAGAAAAAGTGATCGGTATTGAAGAAACTCCACATGGAGTTTACTTTATTTATAACAAAAATAGCCACTAATCAAGTAATGTTCTTCACCTTGACTGCTGAGAGTATGCTGTCCCAAGTACACAAGAAGTACAAAAAAGATAATGACAGAAGTCCTTGTCCAAACAAGGCCAGATAATCCTACAGAATATCATGCTACACACAAAAATCTTTCATATATGCTAGGTTTATTGTCTGAAGATAGATGACAAAAAAAGTTGCAGAGGAAACGTGAATGACTTGCTTGGCAGCCAGCTGCTTTTATTATTTTCACAAGTTTTGATGATCTTTTGCTCCTAATTTCTGTGTACCCTTTCATGTTATTTCATCCTTGGGACTCTGAAGACTAAATAATTATAGATATACATTTCCTTGTTTACCAGAATTGGAGAAGAATTTCACTAAAGATATGTAAAATATATAATGTTGAGGTACATTGAAAGATAATTTGATAATGCAAATTAGAATACTAATTGAAATAGGTACATAATTTTGAACTCACCAAGTATGATATATAAGGGAACATTTTTTCTGAATTTGTCAAATACAAAGGGATTGTACATTGTTATTGCATTCATTGCTTATATATTATATAGACTTATACTTATTATACATAGTTTTTCTTATGTTAGTTCTAGCCATCATATTTTTTATATGGCACAAAAAAGGATAATTGTGGTGATATATTATTATGATAAAATAAAGCTTTCCACAAAACTAGCCACAGCCACAGAGCCAGTTAGTGATGATACACACCTTCAACCTCAGCAGCCACACCAACTAACCGTAGAGACCAGTCAGTAGTGGCCTCTTTAATCACAGTATTCAAAGGCCAGGATCTTTCTGAGTTCAAGACCACCCAGGGCTACAGAAGAGTGTATCAGTCTAAAATTTCGGGTATGTTGTGTACTCATTCTTCTTGAATTTTAGGAAGTCCTTACTGTAACGAGTACTGTTTTTCCAGCCCGCTGCCCGATCTTTTCCTGCCGCTGCGCCAGCCCCAAATAATACACAGAGACTCTGTATTTGATACAATGCTGTTGGCCCGGTTACTTGTTTCTTATCGGCTAGCTCTGCCTTTAATTATTAACCCATTTCTGCTGATCTATGTATATTCACATGGCCTTCTCTTACCGGGGAGGCGGCTGGCGTCCAGCTGTCTCCAGACTCTCCATCCTACTCCTCCTTACTACTTCCTATTTCCTCCTTGTCTCCTAGTCCCTCCTATCTTCATTTCCTATTGGCCAACAGTGCTTTATTATTAACCAGTATGAGAAACATATACAGAATGACATCTCCCATCACCTTACTTTCTTTATTTCTTCTTTGACTCAGGTATGGTGTAATTGTACATTGTTGTTCAGTTTCCCTGAGTTTGTAGGTGTTCTGAGATTTGTGTTATTGTTGAGTTCCAATTTTAAAGTATGGTGGTGTGATAAGATACAGGGGACTATTCCTATTTTTTGTATCTCTTGATGTTTGTTATGTTGCCTTGTATGTGGTCGATTTTAGAGAAGGTAACATGTGGAGCAGAGAAGAAGATAAATTCTTTTGTGTTTGGATGGAATGACCTATAGATGTGTATTAAACCCAATGGAGACATAACTTCTGTTATGTTCTTTTGTTTCTTTGTTACTATTCCTAATGGTGGTCCTGTCACTATGAGTGTGTGAGGTTTTATGTGAGTTTTTAGTTTCAGTGGCATTTCTTTTACAAATGTAGGTGCCTTTGTATTTGGGGCATACATGTTCAGAATTGAGACTTTGTGCTGAAGTATTTCTCCTGTGATGAACACAAAATGACCATCTTCATCTCTTTTGCTTCCTGAGTCTATGTGATTGGAAGATCTTTCCCCAACACTTTACCATGAGGTAATGTCTGCTTTGAAGCTTATATGTGTTACTTGTATGCAGCAGAATTATGGATTTTGTCTTCGTATCCATACTGTTAGCCTTTATCTTTTTATAGGAGTATTAAGACCATTAATGTTGAGGGAAAGTAAGGATCATTGATTGCTAATGCTTGTTTGTTTTAGATTAGTTGCTGTTGGGGGTATTGTGAATATATTTGTCCTGCTTTACCCTTGGGTTCTGGTAATGTGGGATTATCTATTGCCTATGACTTTGTGAACATTGTTAACTTTGTTGGGTTGGGTTTTCCATCCAGAACTTTCTGTAGGGCTGGATTTGTAGATATGTTTTGTGAAAATCTGGCTTTGTCATGAAATATCTTGTTTCTCCATCTATAGTGATTGAGAGTTTTGCTGGGTATAGTAGCCTGGGCTGGCATCAGTGGACTCTTAGTACTTGTAGAACGTCTATCCAGGACCTGCTGACCCTGATATTTTCCATGGAGAAGTCATGTTTAATTTTGATAGGTCTGCTTTTATATGATACCTGGCCTTTTTCCTTCACTATTCTTATATACTGTCTTTACTCTGTATGTTAGGTGTTTTAATTATTACATGTCGAGGGGTGCTTTTTTTCTTTTGTCCAGTCTATTTGTTG
Organism: Phodopus roborovskii; assembly: GCF_943737965.1. Taxonomy (NCBI): domain Eukaryota; kingdom Metazoa; phylum Chordata; class Mammalia; order Rodentia; family Cricetidae; genus Phodopus; species Phodopus roborovskii. The sequence goes on along the minus strand of NW_026126046.1, from coordinate 170,082 downwards.
TTTGGTATGCTTCTTGTACTTTCATGGGCATGTCCTTCTTCAGATTGGGGAAGTTTTCTTCAATGATTTTGTTGAATATGATTCCTTCACCTTTGAGTTGGGCTTCTTCACCTTCCTCTATGCCTATTATTCTTGTGCTTGGCCTTTTCACAGCATCCCACATTTCTTGTTTTGTGTTAAGGGTTTGTTGGATTTATGGTTTCCTTTGGTCAATGAATCTGTTTCCTCTAGTTTATCTTTCATGCCTGAGATTCTCTCTTCCTTCTCTTTTATTCTGTTTGTTATGCTTGCATCTGTAGTTCCCGACATTTGCCCAGTTTATTCTATTTTCCAGCATTCCCTCAGGTTGTGTTTTCTTTATTGTCCTCTATTTCAGTTTTTTCTTAGCTTTCCTTAATTTCTTTAAGAGATTTGTTCATTTCTACCATGTTTTTGTTGTTGTTTTGTTTTGTTTTTTCTTAGATTTCTTTAAGGGACTTTCTCACATCATCTTTGAAAGCCTCTATCATTTTTATGAAGATATATTTAAGTTATTCTCTTTTGCTTCATCTGCTTTGGGGTATTCAGTTCTAGTTGGTATAGAGTCCCTAGATTCTGTTAGTGTCATGCTTGTCTTTCTATTGTTATGTGTTTTCTTGTATTACCATCTTCCCATCACTTCTTCAATTGGGGACAGGTGGGGTCTCTCTCTCTCTCTTTCTCTTTATGCTACTCCCTGTTGGGCTTAGGTGTGTCAGAAGTTTGATGTCTATAGCTCTGAGTGGCTCAAGCTCTCTAGGAGGTCTCTCCTCAGGCAGGGGCCAGGTGATGTGGGTCAAAGATCAGGCTCCATCATAGGTCCAGCAATAGTGTTCAAAGATCCTGCAGGCAGAGGGACTCAGGATGACCCTGTGTGGATATGCATGTATAGTTTCCTCAGAGAAGCTCCAAGAAGTTCTTCAAAGGTAGTGGGATTGTTGGCTCTACCCTCTTTTCCAATGTTCAACCAGAGAGGTGGGACAGTGGATTAGGTATGACACAGGGTGTAGGGAGTGTGGGCTCTTTGCAGGGAGTGTGGAGTATCAGAGCACCAGGAGTGCTCTCACTGGGGACAGGCAGAGGGGGGAGGGGATTCAGTCCCAATCCTGAGAGTTCCCAGGGAAGTGGGCATGTGGGGATTCAACTGGAACTGGTTCCACACTCACTTCCAGCAGAAGCCTGGTAATGGAGGTTAAAGATCCAGCAAACAGGGACTCAGGATGTGCCTATGGGATAGTGGATCTCTGGCCAGGTCAGAGATCAGGCAGGCAGGTACTCAGGGTGGTTTTGTGTGCATAGGCACGTATAGTGTGCTCTGTTTTTCATATATTCTTATCACTCAAATTTAATATTTATAAAGAAATTTCATTCTTTAATATGCCTTATGAAAAATTGTTATTCTTGTTTAAATGACTCATATTTACTTCTTGATGCATTAGAGTATTATTTAAAATCTGGTATGTGAGGTTTTTGCTTTGTTTTAGGCCTTGCAATGAATAATTATGAAAGGTTTAATTAACATTACTCCATGTGAAAACAATACTCCCTACTTTACATTTAGGGCACAGGAAAGACATTGCTATCTCTGAAGGTGCTTACAGTCAATCATTTGCTTTTCCAAGTAAGACATAGTCTTTATCCATACTTCCATGCCTTCCTTAATCATATTTGTCTCTAGTTCCAGTTATCTGAGAAAATTGGCAAAGTGTTTGATTCCTTTCTGCTTTATAGAGTAATGAGACATTAGAATGCTAATCAGGTCTCTCCAAACTCCTGAACTCTGAGACTTGAGAAAACTCTAATATCACTTCTAAAAGCACAAGAAGCTGTATCCTTACTATGACCCCAGATAACCATTAAAATTTCTGTCTGAGAAAGTTCAGTTTGGGAAAAAGAATTTACTACTTTTTTCTAGCCAATACATGATGACAGGCACCGGATTCCAATTTCTCACTGCATTTACTAAAAAAGTTCTTACAAGTGAGAAGTAATGTCTCTTGCAATTCAGCATCATCTCTCTCAAACACTTGAGAGTCTTTCCTCTGAAACATAATCATCAAAAAGGATAATACTTCTGTCTTCTAGTCTCTGTGTGAAAATAGAATTCTAGCTCTGTGAACTACCAGCTAGCAGACACAACTAGCCCAATCACACTTACACTGACCAGCCCATTGTATCTTTTCCACTTCTTGTACTCAACCAATCCTCCAAACTTTTCTTTTTGTCTCTTTCTCACTTTAAGATGTTCGGTGATGAGGCAAATGGTGTGGAGCTATTTATTGTCAGGTGTTACAGAATAAAATGTGTTTTCAGCATTTATAACTAATGTCTGCTTATCTGAATCTTTCACGTGAAAAAAAAAAAACAAATTCATTTGCCTATATTTTCACTCAGGATCATTTATTATTTTCTCTTCAGAAAGTATCAGAGGCTTGTTCGGGTTTTTTTCCCTGATGTATACCCCAAAATCTGCACTGATACTCTTCAGCTGTGCTGGTTGAAAGGAAAGGAGGGAGAGGAAAACTTGGTACTTTCTCTAAGAAGTTTCTTTTTTATCTGTGTCACTGCAGGTTTCATCCAAAGGCTATCTATGTGCATTCTATTTATTCTAGACCTGGAATTGAACCCAGGACATGATAGACAAGGCCTCTACCCATCAGATACATAACTCATCCATATTGTTTTGACACCATCTAGTTGAGACTGGCCTTGAATTGAGTATGTAGCCATCATTGCTCTTAAAATTGTGAAGCAAGTTTGGGGACTATAGGTTTTGCCCTGACACATGATGCTAGCTGTATAAAATTCTTCCTTCAATCACATTAGTTTTCTGTGTTTGTTTGAGTCATTGCTGCTAGTTTCAAATTCAACCATTTTGCCTTAGCCTCTGAAGACCTGGATCATACTCAGATTAAAAGCTATATTTTATATATCTTTTACATTTTTATATTTTATATTACTTTACTCATCCATTTTGAAACCTGATATTAGCTGTAAAGAATAATCATACTACAATTCACAGACTCTGAGAGGCCAAGTAACAAGGAGGGCCAACAAAGGGATACTTGGATCTCGCTTGGAAAAAGAAATAGAAGAGATCTCCTGAGTGGACTTCAGGCAGATGGGGATTGGATTGCTGTGTTGCTGGATAGGGAGCATACTGAAAGAGATGGATGGAAAGTTGTGGCAACTATGGTTTAGGTAGAAATCTCCTACAAGGAAAACTCCCATTTGTCTACAAGGGAGACTCCAAGTAAGAATCTTAGAAACAGTGGATGTGTACCCTGGGCCATTTCCTGTCATCAGATTGTTTACCACCCAAATTGTCATCACAGAATATTCACCCAGTTACTGATGGACAAATATACAGAGGCTCACAGCCAAACATTAGACCAAGCTTAGGCAAAACTGCTGAATAGAGGGAAGATGCACTATAGGAAGCACAGTGATCAAGGACATTACAAGAAAAAACACAGAAACAACTAACCTGGCATCATAGAAAGTAGAGTCAAAAAAACTAGGGATGCATACAACATACCAACACCCTCTACATATAAGTGACAGTTGTGTAGCTTAATTTACTTACATTGCTATTAACAATGGGAACAGAAGCCAACCCTCATGCTTTGGCTGGCTCTTGCACACACATTCACCATACAGAATTGCCTTGCCAGTCATAACACAGGGAGACATGTAAATTTTTTTTTGCAACTTCAAATACAAAGCTTTGTTGATACCCATGAAATGTCTGCCCACTTTTGAATAGAAAAAGAGGAGGAATGAACTGGTTGGGGTGTAGAGATGGTGTACAGGGCAGAGCGAATTGCAGCAGGGTAAGGGAGGAGGGGAGGGAGGGGAAACAGTGGTCAAGATATAAAATAAATAAATGTTATAAAAAGGAACTGGCAATGTCCCTTGAATATCTGTGCCTTTTACAACTTCCAAAATTGCTATTTAGCCATGACTATTTGCAAATTTTTCATAAATGTTCTACATGTGTTATAACAGAATGCTGATGGTAGTTGTGTGGATATAATTGCAAACCAGTATTTTCCACTGTATGGTTATTATTTTTTTTTGTACACCTATGTTGTTGATTTGTCACTCTCAGGAAATTACAGTTGATTCCCTGAGACTATACCATGCTTTATAATAAAAAAGTAGCATATATTTTGTCATTCAACCACAGTAGTATAAAAACTGTTTATGTATTAATGTGTCACTAAAACTTCAATATTTTTACTTTAAATATAGAACTAAAATTTTGATGTAGTTCCACAATCATACACACACACACACACACACACACACACACACACTCGTCATATATGAGTTGACTGAGAATATACACTACATTTGGCAATTTTAAAACCATCATCCTAGGTAATAGGCTGGATCAGTGGGTAAAACTGCTTTCCTTAAAGCCTTTTTGTTTGATTTTGATCCCTGTGACATACATGATAGGAAAAAAACAAAACAAAACAAAACAAAACAGAGGCCCAACTCTCTCAAGTTGTGAACTGTCCTCCATACTCAGGCCCTTAAAAGTGTACCCACAAACCTGTATAAAGTGAAGGCAAAATGAAACCAGGCTATATCCCTGGTTCATGAAAGGACTTTGGGAGCACATTGCTCATGGATGCATACTCACTTATCCTAGAAGGCAAGAGGGAGGGCCTAGTCCCTATGCCAAATGACTTGACAGATTTTGATGATCCCGCCTAGAATACTTCACCCTCCCTGTGGAGTATGGGGACAGGATCAGATGGGATGGGAGGGGATTCTGGGAGCATGGGGGAGAGAACTGGAATAGATATGTAAAATAAGAAAAAAATTATATATATATAAGCATGTAGAAACATACAAAAATGTGGGCAATAAAATAATAACTTTCAGCAAATCTGGTGTTATAGTACTTTTTTTTATTTTATTTTATTTATTTTTTATTATTTTTATTTTACATATCAAACCCAGTTCCCTCTCCTTCCCTCCCTCTTTCATTCTCTCCCATCCACTCATGCCCCTCTCTCATCCTCCCCTCCCACAATCCCCATTCCACTTGTAGGGTGATGCCCTCCAGGTGGGGTCATCTAAATATGTCAAGTCATTTGGAGTAGGGACTAGGCCATTTCTTCTGTCTCTAGATTAAGAGAGTATCTCTCCATGGGGAATGTGCTCCCAAAGTCCTTTTGTGCACCAGGAATACATCCTGGTTCCACTGTCCGAGGTACCTTAGACTGCTGAGACCCATGTTCAGGGGGTCTGAGAGTCCCTTACTGGATTCCCAGCTATCAGTCTGGAGGCCGATTAGCTCCTCCTTGTTCAGGTCAGATGTCTCCATGTGTTTCTGCAGCCTTGTCTTGTCCTCCCTCTCAACATGTATTTCCAGTTTGTCTCAGTGTTTAGTTGTGGGTGTTTGATTCTGTTTCCATCAGCTACTAGAAGAGCACTCCATGATGGCGGATAAGTTAGATGTTGATCTCAATATCAGGGAAGGGCATTTATGTTAGCCTTTCCACTATTGCTCAAGTTGTTAGTTTTACTTTTATAACAATCTTTTCTTTCAAATTTTACATACAAGTCCCAGTTCCCCTGCCTCTCCTCTCACTCCACCAACTTCCACTCACCCCACCCTGCATCTACTCCTCAAAGAGGTGGAGACTTCTCATGGGGAGTCAGTAAAGTCTGTCACATCAAAACAAAGGCCCTCCACAGTATATCATAGCTGAGCAAGGTATTTCTCCATAGGTAATGGGCTCCTAAAAGCCAGTTCATACACTAGGAATAAATCTTTAACCACTGCCTGTTACCCCATAATCTATCCAAGATGCACAACTGTCACCAATATTCAGAGCACCAAGTTCTGTCCTATGCAGCTTCTCAAACTATTAGTTCTGTGTCAGTGTACTCCCACTAGGTCATATCAGCCATATTTCTAAATTTCCCCTTCATGTTCTTAACCAAGTTGTTTATATCACATTATACCCTCTTTTCAATAGGTTTCTAGAAGCTCAGTCCAGTGCTTAGCCATGGACATCTGCATCTGCTTCCATCAGTTACTAGAGGAAGGTTCAGTGGTGATAGGGAAGACTGGTTCAGACACCATCTCCACTATTACTGATAGTCTTAGCTGGATTTATCCTTGTGGATTCCTGGGAATATGTCTGGTGCCTGGTTCCTCATTAACCCTATAATGGCTACCTCTGTCAAATCATCTCTTTCCGTGCTCTCCTTCTCTGTACTTCTTCCCCCATCTCAATGATTGTATTCCCTAATGTTCTCCTCCACCTCCTATTTTCCCCTCAGCCCTTCTACACTTCTCCCCAAACAATAACACCCTAGTTTTACTCTGTAGAACTTGTCTTTTTACCCTTCCCAGGGGTATTCATATATGTCACTCTTATGGTCCTCCTTGTTACCTGAATGTTCTGGGGTTGTAGATTGTAAGCAGGTTGTCATTTTCTTTCTATCTAATATCCATTTATGAGTGAGTACATACTGTATTTGACTTTTTGGATCCATGTACCTTACTCAGGATGGTTTCTTCTACTTCCATCCATTTGCCTTCAAGTTTCAAGATGTCATTGTTTTTTATCACTGAGTAAACTCCATTGTGTAAATGTACCACATTTTCTCCATCCATCTACCAGTTGAGGTGTATGTAAGTTGTTTCTTATTAATAATGCTGCTATGAACATAGTTGAACAGATGTCCTCATGATATGAGTGTGCATTATTTGGATCTATGTCCAAGAGAGATATTGCTATGTCTTGAAGTAGATTGATTCCCAATTTTCTGAGAAACCTCCGTACTGACTTCTCAAGCAGTTGTATGTGTTTGCACTTCCACCAGCAGTGGAGGAGTGTTTTCCTTACTCTATATCATCTCCAGCATAAGCTGTAATCAGTGTTTGTGATCTTCGCCATTCTGATAGATATAAAATGTTATTTCAGAGTCATTTTGATTTTCATTTTTCCTGATGACTAAGGTTGTTAAGCAGTTCCTTATGTGTCTTTCAGTCATATGATACTCTTCTGTTAAGAATTCTCTATTTAGTTTTGTACCCCATTTTATAAATTGGGTTACTTGGAATTTTGATATCTACTTTCTTGTGTTCTTTTATATATTTTAGAGATCAACCATCTTTCAGATGTGGGGTTGGTGAAGACCTTTTGCATTCTGCAAGTTGTCATTTTATCTTGTTGACCATATCCTTTGCCTTATAGAAGCTTCTCAGGTTCAGGAGGTCCATTTCTTGACTATTCTTCTCAGTGTCTATGATATTGATCTTATATTTAGGAAGTGGTTTCCTGCACCAGTATGTTCATACCAACTTCCCACTTTGTTTTCTATGAGGTTCAGTGTGGCTGGACTTATATTGAAGTATTTGATCCATTTGGACTGGTGATTTGAGCATGGGGATAGATATGGGTTAATTGCATTCTTCTGTGTATAAACATCTTGTTATGCCAGAAACATTTGTTGAAGATGCTTTCTATTTTTCATTATATTCATTCATTATAGAATTGTAAAAATCAGGTGTTCATAGGTGTATTTAAATTCCATTGGTCCAACTTTCTATTTTTATTCCAGTAATAGGCTGTTTTCATTACTATATCAATATAGTAGAGCTTAGGGAAAAGGATGGTGAAGCCCCCCACATGTCCCCATATTATCCTGAGTTTTATGTTTTTACATATGCAGATAATTATTGTTCTTAAAAGTTATGTGAAAAATTGTTCAGGAATTTTTGTGGAGATTGAAAAGAATCTGTAGATTGCTAATGCTAAGATTGTCATTCTTTACTGAGTTGATCCTACCTCTTTCAGTTTCTTCAAAGAACTAAAGTTCCTCTTATACTTTTCGTTCACTTGTTTGAGTAAATAATTTAGGGTGTTTTCAGCTATTGTGATGCTAATTACTTTCTCAGCTCTTTTATCATTGTATGTAGGAAAGGAGGCTACTGATTCTTTTTTCCCCATTGGGCAATCATATATACTGATGTATTAATGAAGTTTTATTCATATATAGGTTTATTAATTTAATTTTTCATTTTTATTTTACATATCGATCCCAGTTCCCACTCCATCCCTCCCTATTTTCCTCTCTCCCACCCTCTCATGCCCCTGAACACCTTCACCTCCCATCTCCCCATACTACACGTGTAGGGTAATGCCCTCCAGGAAGGGGTCATCTAAATCTGTCAAGTCATTTGGAGCAGGGACGAAGACTTCTCTCTTGTCTCTAGGTTAATGGGGTATCCCTCAATGGGGGATGTGACCCCAAAGTCATTTGTGCACCAGGAATACATCCAGCTTCCAACATCTGAGGTCCCTTAGACTGCTCAAGCCTTCTGGCTAAAACCCATGTTTAGGGGGAGTGAGCCAGTCCTATGTTGGATTCCCAGCAATCAGTCTGGGGGCCGATTAGCTTCTCCTTATTCAGATCAGCTGTCTATATGTGTTTTTTGCAGCCTGGTCTTGTTTTCCCTCATTGCATCTGAATTTGAGTTTGGCTCAGTGTTTAGTTGTGGATGTTTGCTTCTATTTCCATCAGCTACTAAATGAGGGCTCCATGATGGTGGATGAGTTAGATGATGATCTCATTATCAGTGAAGGGCATTTAGGGTAGTGTTTCTACTGTTGCTCAAATTGTTAGTTGATGTCAGTCTTATAGGTCTCTGGACATTTCTCTAGGTTCATCTTTCTCTTCAAACCTATAATGGCTCCCTTGTTTATGTTCTTTCTCTTTCTCTCTTCCTTTCTCTCTCTCTCTTTTCTCTCACCTATTTCTTCCTAGTTCCACATTTTGTCCTCTCCTTCCCTTCTCCTTCTCATAGTTCACTCACCACTCACTGTCCCCTCACTCCCCATGCGCTCTGGAGATCTTGTCCCTTTCCCCTTATGTGAGGGGCCTTATATGTATCTCATAGGATCCCAAAAGTAGCCCAGTTCCTTTAGCAGTATGAACTATAGGCTGGTGATCCTTTATTCTATGTCTAAAGGCCATATATGAATGGGTAGATGAATTGTTCCTTTTTTATGACTGGGTAGCCTCGTTCAGAAGGGATTTTTTAAAGTTCTATCCACTTGTCTGCGCATATCAAAATTCCTTCATTTTTGTCCACACAGTAGTTAGTATTCCCTTGTATAAATGTGCCACAACTTCTTTATCCCTTCTTCAGTTGAGGGGCATCTAAGTTGCTTCCATGTTCTTGCTATTACAAATAAGGCTGCTATTAACATTTTTTGTTGCATGGATGGATCATTTGTGTATATGTATAAGAGGAGGATTCCCATTATCCTGAGGAACAACCATACTGATCTCCAAAATTACTATAAAAGTTTGCTCTCTAAGCAGCAGTGGAAGATTGTTCCTCTTTCTCCACATCCAATCCAGCATAAGGTGTCATTGGTGTATCTAATTTTATCCATTCTGGCAGAAGTAAGATGATATCTCAAAGTTGCTTTGATTTATATTTCCCTGATAGCAAAATGTTGATCAGTTTCTTAAGCGTCTTTCAGCCTTTTTGATTTCCTCTATTGAGAGTTCTCTATTCAGTTCTGTACCCCATTTTTTAAAGGGGATATTTGGCATTTTGTTGACTAGTTTCTTGAGTTCTTTGTATATTTTGGAGATCAGCCCTCTGCCAGATAATAGAATTGGCAAAAACTTTTCCCTGTCTTTGGGCTGTTGGTTGGGCTTGTCAAATGTGTCTTTGCCTTACAAAAGTTTCTCAGTTTGAAGAGGTCCCATTTGTTAATTGTCAATCTCCGTGTCTGTGCTACTGGACTTATATTAAGGTAGTGGTCTCCAGTAACAATTTCTTCTAGGGTACCTCCCACTTTTGCTTCTAAGATGTTCAGTGTGGCTGGATTTATGTTGAGTCTTTTGATCAATTTGGACTTGAGTTATGGGCTTGGTGGTATACATGCTTCTATTTGCAGTCTTCAACACAACATTATCCAGTTGTGCCAGCATCATTTGTTGAATATGCTTTCTTCCTCCAATTCTATACTTTTATCTATTTTGTCAAAAATCCGGTGTTCGTAGGTGTGTGGTTTAATATAAGGATTTTTGATTTGATTCTATTGGTCGACTTGTCTATTTTTATGCCAGTACCAAGCTGTTTTCAGGACAACAGCTCCGTAGTAGAGCTTAAAGTCGGGGATGGTGATATCTCCTGAAGTTCCTTTATTGTCCATGGTTGTTTTGGCTATCCTGGGTCTTTTGTTTTACCACATAAAGTAGATAATTATCATTTCAAGGTCAGTGAAGAATTGTGTGGGGATTTTTATGTGGATTGCATAAAATCTATAGATTGCTTTTGTCGAGATTGCCATTTTTACTATGTTTATACTACCTATCTAAGAGCATGGGAAATCTTTCCAATTTCTGGTATCTCCTTTAATTTTTTTCTTTAAAGACAAAAAAAATCTTATTATATAAATCTTTCACTAGTTTTGTAAGCATTATCCCAAGATACTTTATGTTGTTTGTAGCTATTGTTAAGGGTGATGTTTCTCTGATTTCTTTCTCAGCCCTAAATTAGAAGAAGTGCTTTAAGCTTCTCTCCATTCAGTTTGATGTTGGCTGTTGATTTACTGTATATTGCTTATCTTATGTTTAGGTATGTTCCTGTTATTCCTTATCTCTCCAAGACCTTTATCATGAAATTCTGTTGAATTTTGTCAAAAGCTTTTTCAGCATCTAGGGAGATGATCATGTGGTTTTTCTTTTTCAATTTGTTTATATGGTGGATCACGTTGATAGATTTTCATATGTTTCAACCCACAGAAGAAGCATACTTGGTCATGGTGGATGGTTTTTCTGATGTATTCTTGGTTTGGTTTGTCTGTATTTTATTAAGTGTTTTTGCATCAATGTTCAGGATTGATATTTGTCTGTAGTTTTCTTTCTTAGTTGTGTCTTTTTGTGGCTCATGTACCAAAGTGATTATGGCCTCAGAAAAAGAGTTTGGTTATGAACCTTCTGTTTCTTTTGTGTGGAAAAATTTGAGGAGTATTGGTATTAGCTCTTCCTTAAGTTTCTGGTGGAATTCTGCATTGAAACCATCTGGCCATTGACTCTTTTTGGTTGGAAGGCTTTTTGATGAATGCTTCTAACTCATTCGGCATCATTTGTCTATTTATGTTGTTTGTGAGTTCTTCGTTTAAATTTGGTAAGAGATAATTATCCAGATATTTGTACATTTCATTTGAATTTTAAAATTTTTTGAAGTATAGGTTTTCAAAGTATGACCTGAAAATTGTATGGATTTCATCAGTGTCTGTTTTTATGTCCCTCTTTCCATTTCTGATTTTGTTAATTTGTGTGTTCTTTTTCTGCTTTTTCATTAGTTTGCATAAAGTTTTGTCTATCTTGTTGATTTTCTTGAAAAACAACTCTTTGCTGAATAATATTTGTACTGTTTTCCTCATTTTGTCTGTATTAATTTCAGCCCTGAAATTCATTATTTCCTGTCATCTACTCCTCCAGGCTGAGTTTTTTTCTTTTTGTTCCAAGGTGTTCAGTTGTGCCCTTAATTCTCTAATAATTATCTAATGTGATTATCCTCTATTTTCTTCTTATGGCCACTTAGTGAAATGAACTTCCCTCATAGCACTGCTGTCAAGGTGTTCCATAAGTTCAGGCATAATGTATCAATAATCTCCTTGAATTTTAGGAAGTCCTTCATTTCTTTCTTGATAACTCCTTTGACCCAGGAATTGTTTTAATTGTGCATTGTTCAATTTCCATGAGATTGTAGGGTTTCTGTGATTTGTGTTGTTTTTGAATTCCATCTATAGAATTGTATGGCGGTCTGATAGGATACAGGAGACTATTCTTTTTTTTTTTTTTTATCTGTTGAGGTTTGCTATGTGGCATAATATGTGGTCAATGTTAGAGAAGGTTCCATGTGGAGTTCGAAAAATATGTATATTCTTTTGTATTTGGATGGAATGTTCTATAGATGTCTGCTAAACCCAATTGAGACATATCTTCTTTTAGGTCTTCAGTTTCTTTGTTAAATTTCTGACTTGTGGTCCTGTCTAGTGATGAGAGTGGGGTATTGAAGTCTCCCATTTTAAGTGTGTGAAGTTTTATGTGAGGTTTGAGTTTTACTAGTGTTTCTTTTATTAATGGGGGTGCCTTTTATTTGGGGCAGAAATGTTCAGAATTAAGACTTTGTGCAGATGGGTTTCTCTGGTGATGAATAAGAAAGAACCATCTTTATCTCCTTTGATTAATTTTGGGTTGAAGTCTAACGTGGTGGATATTAGCATAGCCAAATCTGTTTGCTTCTTGGGTCCATTTGATAGGAAGTTCTTTTCCAAGCCCTTTACCCTGAGGTAATGTCTACCTTTGAAGCTTAGATGTGTTTCTTGTATGCAGCAAAATGTTGGATTCTGTCTTCATATCTGTTCTGTTACCCTGTGTCTTCTTATAGGCAAGTTAATACCATTAATGTTGAGGGAAATTAAGGACCATTGATTGTTAATGCTTGTTTCTTTGAGATGTGTTATTGGCAGTGGTGTTGTGAATATATTTGTCCTGATTTACCCTTGTATTCTGGTGAAGTTGGATTATCTATTGCCTTTGTCTTTGTGAGCTCAGTTAACTTCCTTGGGTAGGGGTTTTCCTTTCAGAATTTTCTGTAGGGCTGGCTTCGTAGATATGAATTGTAAAAATCTGGCTTTGTCATTAAATATTGTTTTCTCCGTCTATAGTGATTGAGAGTTTTGCTGGGTTAGTAGCCTTTGCTGGCATCCGTGGACTCTTAATACTTGTTGAACATCTATCCAGGACCTTCTGGCCTGGAGATTTTCCATGGAGAAGTCAGGTATTGTTTTGATTGGTCTACCTTTATATGTTACTTGTCATTTTCGCTTTGCTGCTCTTAATATTCTTTCTTTATTCTGTATGTTTGGTGTTTTGATTATTATGTGTTGAGGTATCTTTTTTTCTTTGGTTCAGTCTATTTGTTGTTTGGTATGCTTCTTGTTCTTTCATGGGCATCTCTGTTTTTAGATTGGGGAAGTTTTCTTCAGTGATTTTGTTGAGTATGTTTTCTGCACCCTTGAGCTGGTCTTCTTTGCCTTTGCAATTTTCACAGTGTCCCACATTTTCTTGATGGTTTTTGTTAAGGACATTTTGGATTTACAATTTTCCTTAGTAGATGAATCTGTTTCCTCTAATTTATCTTCAGCAGCTGATAATATCTCTTAGATCTCTTGTATTCTGTTGGTTATACTTGTATCGTAATTCATGTTAATTTGTGTATTTTATTCTATATCCAGCATTCTTTCATTTTGAGATTTCTTTATTGTGTCTATTTCAGTTTTTAAGATTTCAACCAGTTCCTCCACCTGTTAAATTGTTTTTTTCTTGGCTTTCTGTACTTTCTTTAAGCGATTTGTTCATTTTATCCATTTTTTTGTTTGTTTTTTCCTCCATTTCTTTAAGAGATTTTTCTCACATTATCTTTGAGGGCCTCTATGATTTTATGAAGATTTTTTTTTAAATCATTCTGTACTGTTTCATTTACTTTGTGGTGTTCAGGTCTAGTTGGTGTAGAGTCCCTAGACTCTGGTGGTGTCATGCTTGTATTTATTATTCGGTGTTTACTTGTATTGTTGTCTTCCTATTGCTTCTTCCAGTGGGTGAAGTTGGGGTCTCTCTCTCTGTCTCTGTCTATCTATCAATCTCTCTCTCTTTATCTCTCTCCCTTTCTCTCTTGTACTCCCCTGCTGTGATTAGATGGGTCAGAAGTTCTATGTCTATAGCTCTGGATGGTCCAAGCTCTCTAGGAGGTCTCTCCTCAGGCAGGGGCCCAGCGATGGGGTTCAAAGATCAGGCTCCAGCAGAGGCCCAGCAATGGTTGTCGACGATCCTGCAGGCTGGGACTCACGATGTTCCCATACATTCCTCATGGCTTGGCAGATCTAGCCGGGGTCTGATAGCTTTCTTTCACATATGTACCCCCTTTATCTCCTTTGTTGTCTTATTGCTGTACCTAGAACCACCATTACAATATTACATGGAAAGCTAGAGAGTAGATATCCTTCTCTTGAGCTTTGTTTCTCTCCTTTTAATTTGATGTTGGTGTGTTTACTTTCATGAAAGTGTTTTTGATTTCCTTGAAAATTTTTTAAGCATCTCGATGAGATTATTTTTTTTTTCTTTTGTCAGTTTGGTTGTATGTTGGAATACATTGCCAGATTTTTATATGTTGCACAACACTGAATCACTGGGATGAAGCCTACTTCAGATTGTATTGTTTTTCGCATGTATTCTTTGATTCAGTTTGACAGGATTTTATCACGTATATTTGCATCAATTTTCATGAAGGTGGTGGGTCTGCAATTCTCTTTCTTAGTTGGGTATTTGTGTGGTTTGTTTCTCAGGGTAACTGTAGCACATAAAAATAGTTTGACAATGTCCCTTCTGTTTCTATTGTGGGAAACAATTTGAGGAATATTTGTATTAACACTTCTTTGATACTGTGCTAGAATTCTTCACTGAAACAATCTGGCCCTGAGCCTTTTTTCTTTGGAAGATTTTGGATGACTTCTGCTATATTCTTACAGTATATAAATTGATTAAAATTGTATGTCTGGTCTTGATTTAATTTTCATATGTGTACCTATCCATAAAATTGTCCATTTCCTTAGATTTTACAATGTTTTTGGAGTACAACTTTTTGAAGTATGACCTGACGATCCTCTGGATTTCCCCATTGTCTATTGCTCCTTTTTTTTTTTTTTTTTTTTTTTTTTTTTTTTTTTTTAACTTGGATATACTCTTTCTGCATTTTTCTTAGTTTGGATAAAGTTATGTGTATCTTTTTGATTTTCTCTAAGAACCAATTATTTTGTCTCATTGATTCACTTTATTCATTTATTCTTTGTTTCTATTTTCCTGACTTCAGCATTCAGACTAATCAATTTCTGTCATGTACTCCTCCTTGGTGAGAATGTTTCTTTTTATTCTAGAGCTTCCAAATGTGTTGTTCAGTCACTAATGTAAAATTTCTTCTGGTTCTTTATGTAGGTATTTAATGCTGTTTACTTTTGTCTTAGCACTGTTTTTGAAGTGGTCTGTAAGTTTGTGTATGTTGTGCATTCATTTCACTAAATATTAACAAGCCTTTAGTCTCTTTCTTTGTTTATCCTTGACCAAATCATGATTCAATTGAGCATTGTCCAATTTTCATGAATTTACGGCTTTATGCAATTACTGTTGTTATTGAATTCTAACTCTAAGCCATAGTGATCTGATAAGATACAAGGGGTTATTCCAATATTCTTTTTATCTTTTGAGGTTTTCCTTGTAACTGCATATGTGGTTCATTTTAGAGAAGGTTCAGTCAGCTTCTGAGAAACTATATTGTTTTGTGTTTGGATGGAATGTACTCCAGATGCCTGTTAAGTCATTTGAGTCATAATATCTGTTAGTACCTTTATTTCTTTGTTAATATTCTGTCTGGCAATGCTGTACAGTGGTGAGAGTTTGGTTTGATGTGTGATTTAAGCATTAGTTATTTTTATTTTACAAAAGTGGTTACCTTTGCATTTGGCACATAGATGTTCGGAACAAAGACTTCATCTTGATGGATTTTTTTCCTTTGATGAATATGAAATGTTCTTCTTCAAGTCTTTTGACTAATTTTACATTTAAGTCTATTTTGTTAGGTATTAGGATAGTTACACCAGTTTATTTCTTGGTCTATTTGTTTGGAATATCTTTTCCCAACCATGCACACTGAGGTAATGTCTGTCTTTGAAATTGAGGTGTGTTTCTTGCACATCAGAACAAAAGATCATATTTTCTTATCTATTTTTGTTATCTTCTGTCTTTTTAAAGGTGAAATGAAACTGTTTATATTAAGAGCTACTAATGACCACTGATTGTTAATTCTTGTTATTTTTGGTTTTGGATAGTTTCTGTTAATCTTTGTTCTGTTCCCCTTTGTGTTTTGCTGATTATCCATTGCCAGTGATTATGTGGTTGTACCTTATTTTCTTGTGATGGAGGTTACCTTCTAGGACTATTTGTAGGGTTGTAATTGTGGATAGATATTGCTTACATCTGGTTTTGGCATGGAATATCTTGTTTTCTCTGTCTATGGTTACTGAAAGCTTTGCTGGGTAGTAGTATATGTTAGCATCTGTAATCTCTTAGTTTTTGTAGAATGTCTATCCAGGAAGTTCTGTCTTTCAGAGTTTCCATTGAGAAATCAAATATAATTCTGATAGGCCTGCAATTATATGCTACTTGGCCTTTTTTCATTTGTTGCTACTAATATTCTTTTTTATTCTTTATGATTAGTGTTTTGATAATTATGTGGTAAGGCGTATTTCCTTCTGGTCCAATCTGGTGTTCTGTAAGCTTCTTGCTTCTTCAAAGGAATGTTCTTCATTAGGTTGGAAAATTTCTTCTGTGATTTTGTTTTATGCATTTTCTGTGCAATTGAGATGGACTTCTATACCTTCTTCTATCATTGTTATTCTTAGGTTTTGTCTTTTCATGGTTTCCCAGATTTGATGAATGCTTTGTTGTTTTTTTTTCTTTCTGTTTTAATTATTTAAAATTCATTTTATTTATTTTATTTTGTGTATATGGGTGGTATACCTATGTACCACATGTGTGCCTACAGAGAACAGAAGAGGGCATCAAATTGCAAACAGTTGTGAGCCACTGTGTGGGTGGTGGGAATTAAATCCAGGTCCTCTGGAAGAGCAGCAAGTGCTCTTAACCACTGAGCCATCTCTCTAGTCCCTCTATTTTTAATAGAAATGTGATAGTCCCAGGTAAAATATCTATGAACTATATAAGAAAAGGCATTAAAACAGTCTGAGCTGTATCTTCGCTCAGTGGATTTCCCCCTAGAGGTGGTAATGCTGAATGGATATTAAAATAGAGAATAAAACATTCTGCAAAGCTATGAGTTTGTTCCCCAGCACCTTCCCAAAAACAAAGTTAAATAGAGTTAAAAAGTAAAATCATAGATTGTTTCAATGGGTACAGAAAAGGCCTCTGGAAGTCTGCAACTGTGTGTTGCTTTAGAAATAACTTTTTTCTTCTCCCTGGTCTGCTGAGATATGAGAAGTCATAGCTCAGTGTTGGCTATTACAAAACTGCCCAGTATCTATGTGACGAAAACTTTGACTGGGTTTCAGCTTTTGCTATTTTTGTTAGTTTGTTTTTTTAATTTAATTTATTATTTTATATGTTGATCCTAGTTCCCTCTCCCTGTCTCTCTCCCTCCTTCCCTCCCTCCCTCCCACACTCACATTTACCCTCTCTGCCCTCTCACATTCACCCTAACCACCCTCCCCTCCCATTGCCCCACCCTATTTCCACATGTAGGGCAATGATATCCAGTTGGGGCCATGTAGATCTGACAGGTCATTGAAGTAGGGACTAGGACATCTTTCCTGTCTCTAGGTTAAGGCAGTTATCCCTCCATGGGGGATGTGTTCGCAAGGTCCTTTTGTGCACCAGGGATACATCCTGATTCCACTGTCTGAGGTACCTTAGACTGCTCAGTCCTTCTGGCTGAGACCCATATTCAGGAGGGCCTGTGTAATTTCCATGCTGGCTTCCCAGCTATCAGTCTGGTGGCCCGTTAGCTCCCCTTGTTCAGGTCAGCTGGCTCTATGTGTTTCTACAACTTGGTCTTGTCCTCTCCATCTGCATATGGGTTCTAGTTCGACTCAGTGTTTAGGTATGGGTGTTTGCTTCTGTTTCCGACATCTAACTTATCCATGGAGCCCTCTAATACCTGTCAGATGAATGCTTTGTTTTATAAATTTGTTGGATTTAACATCTTCTTTCACAGATTAATCTATTTCCTCTATCATATCTTGAACACCTGAGAGTCTTTCTTTTGTCTCTTGTATTCTGTTGTTTATACTTGCATCTGTAATTTTTGATCATTTACCCATATTTTCCATTTCCTGAACTCTGTCAGTGTTTGATTTGTTTGCCTCTGTTTTAGTTTCCAAGTATTGAGACATTTCCTTGTCCTGTTTGATGATTTTTGTGTTTTTTCCCTTGACTTTCTTTGCTTTCTTTAAGGGATCTATTGATTTTCCCCAATTTTTTGTGTGTCTTTCCTCTACTTCTGTAGTAGAATTTTTATTTCCTCTTTACATGCCTCTATCTTCTTTATAAAGTTATTTGTAAGGTCACTTTCTTGTGCTTCATCTCCATTGGAATGCTTATGTTTTACTGTAGGGGAACCAGTAGTTTCTTGGGGTGCCATCTCTCTCTTTATGTTTTTTATATTATATTCTTACAATGACATCTAACCATCTCTTCCTGTAATTGGTGTAGTTGGGGCCTATGCTTCAGAGGGAACCTCTTACTCCAATTGGTGCAGATTGGACCTGTGGAATAGGTTTTATCTCTTTTTCCTGGTGTAGTTGGAGGCCTGATTCTTCAGTGAGTGTTCCTACAGTTGTAGGCAGGGACAAGATTCAAGATTCTGGTGGTTTCTGATGTAGTAGGGAATTTATGGTGCTGTGGGGAAGTTGCTGCCAAGTCTCTGGGGCTTTGTTGGGTAGAAGTCGGGCTTGGCTTGTACCACCAGAGGATATGGTCTAGAGAGCAGGCTCTCCTGCCAAGATCCCAGCCACTTACTTCTATGTTATATTATTTTTGAAGTGACCATGTAAGCATAAGCTCTGTTACATGTCTTGAAGGAACATAAAGTTCTAGTAACTTTCCTCACTTAGTAATTAAGAGTCCTTAATATGAAAGGTTGAGCTTGCAAAATCCCTCTAGACCTATGTTCTGAGCCTGTGGGTCACTACCCCTTTGTGGAACAAATAACCTTTGCATAAGGATGGATTAAGTTAATCTGAAAAACAAATATTTATATTACAATTCACAACAGTAGCAAAATTATAGTTAGGAAGTAGCAAAAATTATTGTATGGCTGGTAGTCAGTACAACATAAAGAACTATATTAAATGTATTCACATTATTATATTTATAGTATTAGGAAATATTCATGGTATTAGGAAAGTTGAGAACCACTGTTCTAGACAATTTTAACTGTGCATATATATTACAGATTTTATTTGTACATACTATATTACCCAGTCCTATTTTAGCAATTTATTTGGACAAATAAATCAATGTAAACTTGGTGAGAGATAACTAAAAAATATAATAAAAATCCCTAAAATAGTAACAAAAATGTGTTTGGTTGAGAAAAGATAAGAGCTAGAAGCTTGAATGTCAGTGCTACAGGCATGCCTAGCTAGACGGCAAGGGTTCTATATCTAGGCATTCACATACTTCCAAAGAAATAGTTATAAAATAGGTGAAAATAGACAGGTTAAAGAGTGGGAGCAGACATTAAAAAATACATAAGAAGAATAAGAAACAGATGAAAACTTCTTAAGCAAAATCAAGAAATTCTTTATAGCTTGTCATGTCATTGCTATAGGAGATGGAGAATTATCTAGGTATCAAGTTATGCACTGATCAATATACCCAGGTCTTATAAGTAAATGCTTTACAATTACATAGATAAATTAGTATGGCATGTGAGATGTTTAGATAGTTACAAATAAAATGCAGTGTTTTCTGTATACTTATTACAAACAAGCAACTCTGCCAAAAACTACATACATGCGGATACATAAATTCATATGCAAGATGAAACTATTTATCAATGAATACTGAAATGTTAAGCTCAGGTCTCTGTTGTACTGATGAAATCCAATCGATCAAAGAAGTACAAAGACCATCTGACAGCAATAAGAGGCAAAAACAACAAAAAAATAATCAGGTTGGATACTGATGGTTAATACAAGCTATAATTATTTAAGATAATATTTAAAAATTGAATAAAAGAATATGCAAGTAAAATCATAGAAAAGAACATTTAGCAATTTTCAGCATAAATAATGGATAAAGAAATTGAGCTGAGAGTTGAGAAACTAGGAAACTAGAGAAAGTGAAACTCAGGTTTGTAGCTTAAATATTTGGGAGAACTATGTAACAACACCTGGAAAAAACATAAAGGATAATTTAATTTATTTGCTAATTGAATTTATGTTTCCTGTTAATGGACCATGTGAAGTTGTTTGCTCATTTCATTTGCATTTTTGGACAAATGGTGTCCCTGTGTAGACTAGGATGATGTAGAACACAACACTTTTCCTGCCTCATGCTTTTGTGTTGCAAGTCACAGTAACCAGTACACTCATCTGAGAGGCAGGGTCTGTATTAAAATGAGATGTTTCAAAGAAAGGCCTGGACTAGAGAATTTTATCTCAGTATTGTCTGAATTTAAGTGATTATTAAGGCAAATACCATTTATATTTAAAAACACTTGATAAAACAAGACATAGGATAACACAAGGAAGTGAGCCCAGGAAACGGCAATATTTAAAAAGAAATCCATGAAATCATATATCATCTGTTTAAGCACTAATTTAGTTCCAATAAATAGAGAATAATGTTTACTTGCTTTATTTAAAAATTAGCATTTCTGTAATAGAAAAAGCTGGAAATGCCCACTATATTTGGCAAATAAAAGATTTGTAAGAGCTGACTGACGATATGTTCTTTAAAGTGAGAAGAAATTTAAATGCCAAAGTTTTTAAAATGTGTGTATAATCTACTGAATTCATCAATGTCTTTTTAAATGATTGGACTCAACATTTTCTGTATAATAATAGGCTATTACCTTGTACACATGGTCTTGGTATGGATTGAGAAACAGCAGATAAAGGTACTAAGGAAGAGAGAAACACAGAATAGATTCAGAAAGGCAATTCAATGAATATTGAATATGCCAAGTTTATCTTAAACATTCTTAAAATCTCCAACAAAAAAAATGGGAAAATAGCAAAATACTTCTTTATCATGTTAAAAGGAAGAAACAGCATTTCTTCTTTTATTCTCCAAACAATAGGTAACTATTCCTTTGACTAAATATCTCATTATCTGGCCTTGAGGGTTAAGACTAAAAACACCTCAGACCAAGTCCAAATATCCATAACCAATATCAAACATCCTACAGTAGCCACACCTAATAACTTTAGATCTTGTGACCTTAATCTTGGAAGAGTAAAGATAGTTATGAAAATTCTGACCTTCAGTCAAGATGAAGTAGATCCATCTCTGTGGGCCCTTGATAGAGTTGCACAATGTTAATTACAGATTTCAATGTTGCTTCAAAATTACTTCCATGTGAGTACAGTCACCATTCCCATGCTATAAGATATCTGCACCTTGTTCTTTACTTGTGAGATTTATTTCCAGCAATATCATTCACATTGTCCAGTGAATGGTGCTATGGTTAAAGATACTGTCCAAAAAGTCTGATAAGATGAATTTGATTCCCAAGAGTGTATACAATAGAAAAAGAAAACCAACTTTTGCCAATTGTCATTTGATTTTCACACATACATTGAGGAATGCACAAGCAAATACATGCACACACACTAAACAAATAAATGAAAAGAAATGTAAGTAGCATTAATACTTTTATACAGAGAAATATAGTTTAAAATATAAGAATTCAGAAAAAGGTGTCTGAAGATATGGTATAAAATAATGTATTGTTAATAATATTAAAAATAAATATGTACATATGCCTTTATTCTGTAAAGAAGTAGAATCGAAAAGATATAGTTATGTATATATCTACCTTTGTGTTCTATTTTCATATATGTACATACATATAAGAATTCTTCTGAAGAGTTGATAAACATGAAAATTCAGACTTATATGTTTCAAGATCTAGCAGCTAGCAACAAGGAGAGCTGAGAATATTCATTTAGGAGTCAAAGGGGGAAAGAACAACAACAAAAATGAAAAGAAAATTTATGAAGGATGGAAAATGAGAGGAGCTTTTAGATTGAGTGAAGGAGAAAAGCAACATGAATTATATCATCTCCTGTCTTGTGTTTCAGTCAGTCTCTCAACAATTGGTAGTATATTTGTCTAGATTGGAGAAGGAAGGATATTTCACAGAGCCATTTTAAATGTTAATATAATAAACAAACTACTTTACACATAAATTCAGAAATAAGAGTTTTAGGATCACAAAATTAGGATATACACAAAATTAATCATAACTATTATAATGATTGTCTACTTGAATCCTATATTCATGTTTATTAACAATACAATATCAAGGCTGCATTTCTGTGTAAAAAGTCAAATCTATTTTATGTAAATGTACAATGAAATATAATGACTTCTTTCAAAAAGGAGAGTTTCTCATGTCATAATTTAAACAAACAGCAGAACTTAAAGCTATATAATATATGATAGTATATTTTATGTAATAAACAACAAAATGAATGGAGAGCAAATATGTATGGACAGGCAAACTTAAAAATGTATTAATTGCATTCAAACTCAAAAACCAGTTTTTTTGTAACTGATCATTATTAATATTTATAAATACTTCTTCCATAGCTATAGTGTACTCTTTTCTTTTAGTAATTATGCCAGCTGATTGTGGACATTCATCAAGTCGGAAAAACAAGAATTTACGTTCTAAAGTGTTTAGCCCATTTTCCTGAGTATTATTATTATTATTATTATTATTATTATTATTATTATTATTTTATTGGTCAGTATGACATAATCCTGAGTTATTTGAGAACAGAGAGCCTTGATAAAGAAACTTCCTCTATCTGATTGACTTTTAGGAAAGTCTCTGAGACATTTTCCTGATTATGTTTTATTGGATAAAGCCTAGCCTACAGTGGAAGAACTCCACAAACAACTGTCCTTGGACATAGAAGAAAAGAAGTTAAGAAAAGCAATAAGCAGTATCCTTTCTTTGTTCTACTTTTTTATTGACTTTAGGTTCTATCTTGAATTCCTATATTGGCTTCCCTCAATGGCATGGCTCTCAACATAAATGATCCAATTAAACCCTTTCCTCACAAACCTGATTTTGGCCATGATCATATCCCTGTAAAAGAAACTTAACTACAACTGTGTTAATCTTTATAGATTCATTGAGTTTTACTTTGGCTGTAAATGAAAAATTGCCATTAAAAATTCTCTTCTGTCATAGACTTACTCTTTCTTAGATGTGTCAGTGAGTCTATGTTTGCTTTCTCTTGATAATTAGATTCATTTACCACATTCCACTTTTCAGTTTAATTTTTATTTGTTGATTGATGTAGACTTGTGAAAAGTCCCAAGTGGCTGAGCGATAATCATCATTTTAAGTAAAATGGGGCTATTTCTCTCTTGATATCCTCATTGTAGCAATATCTACTAGATATGTCATTCTGTAAATTTTCACATTGCCCAGAAGTGTAATATCTTTCCAGAGTAAGTATCCATTACAATAAGAACAAAGGACTTCCCCTTTGAGTACAGAAGAAATATGCCTACAGATTCCAGCCTGTAGGATATATACATAATTACTCCACTAAGAGCTCAGGCCTGCTTTCTTCTGATGCTGGAATGTGATCTTGGTTAACTCAGTAGCAAAATAATTTCTGGTAAGTACAAGTCTGTATTTTTTAGTGTGATAATTATTAATCTTAGTAACTTGAAAAGATTTACAGCTGTTCATTAGAAAAATTTATGATCATGTGTATAAAGAATCTTAAAGATGCTAGGTTAAGTGAGATAGTAAGACTACCCGATTAAGTGTGGGTGGCATCTTCAAATAAATTGAAATTCCTAGACTATATCAAAAAGAGAAAATAAGCTAAGCACTAGCATTCGTCACTATCAGTAGATGCTATATGATCACTGACTGTAGATGCTATATGATCAGCTATCTCAAGCTCCTCTTGCTGTTACTTCCCCAATATATTGGTATTCCCCTGGCAACTATGAGCCAAAATAAATATTTTTTAGTGTATTTTAAGTCATTTTGGTATATCAATGAAAAGACTAATATAAAGGTCATATATTTGTTTTTTATCATACACACATTATCTGTGAATGTATTAGATAATGGCAAGAGTTTATATTAAAACATATTGAGTAGTGTGCATTGCACATGTATTTTATATCCTCAATCAATAAACTACCCTCTGCTTACAAAATAACCACTGCTATCAAGGTTTTTCTTGAATGGTCATTCACATAGGTGTCAAAAGTTTTCATATAGCTTGTTCTCTGTAACAGTCAAATTATATAAAAATGTCCACAATTACTCTGTCAATCTTCATGTAATTATGATTTGTTCAAGTTTCTAATCAACTAGTCATACAGTAAATCTATATATAATTATTATTTAAATCTATATCTCTAAATAATTTTGTTGTAAGTAAAAATGAATTACTAACAACAGTACTCAAAACTACAAACTCAAAAAATAGTACTCAATACATAAATATTCCTTTTTGTGGGCAGTCAGAATAATTAGTGGATACAGATATTTGGTGTAAAGTCTAATGTGAATTTCATCCTCAGGATCTATGTTGTAGAAGAAGAGAACCCAGTCAGAGAGTAGTCCTATGATCTCCATATGTAAGTCATGAAATGTGTGCAAACTCCTCCATGAAAATAATTTATATATGTAAATGTTAAAAAGTATTTTCTTTTTCTTCTTGGAGGACACTGCTTAAAGGTGTTACAGAGATGTAATCACTTATTTTTGGGTGGTGCTGCTATCTTAGAGGATAAGGTATGTAAACAAAGCAATTCAATTTTCTTCTGTCAACTAAATACACAGACCTTTCAAACCATCATGGGTGTGCCATGGGAGAGAAAATGGTCACAGCATGTATGAAGAAAATGAGTATTTGTGTGTTTATATAATTTATTTGTGCATTTAAGGACTTTACCAACCTTTATAGTTTTATATAGGTTTTCTTATTTTGTGGAGTAGTAATAACATTCACTTTGTGATGGGCACATCAGGTTGCATGATGACTGATAAGCATGGCATTCACATCTATTAAGGCAAGGTAGGAACCAATATTTATCTTCCCAAAAGAGATAAGTTGTCTCAGAAAGTTATCTTGTAATCAGGCACTAAGAGCACTAAGGTATGCTACTGATGCTAATATCTCATAAATTCTAATTGATTGAACAAACCATGAAACTGAGAAGATAAACTTAAACCTAGAATAGTGCCAAGCTTTATCTTATGTTGAGATCTTTTTTAAACTGCAAACTATAGATGTTACATGACAATGTCAGGAATGAATTGCTTTAAGAATCAAAGACAAGTAATGGGATTTTTTGCTGCTATGGAATTATAGAAAGACCAAACACAACAACCTTATCAGATATCTTAGAATGAATATCTTGCCATGCTTCATAACACTGGACCTCTAAACATTTCATTTAAATAGAAGGCAGAATTTTAGTATGATTCCTGAGCAACATAAATATGCATATCTTTTAAAAATATGTATTTAGTTTTTTATGTGTATGCCTGTTTGGACTGCACATAAGTCTGTACACCATGTACGCATCTATTTGCTGTGGAAGTATAGTATTCCTTGGAGTTAGAATCACAGACATTGGTTAGCAACTATGTGGGTGCTAAGAATTGAAACCCATTTCTGTGTAAAAATAGTCATCTTAACCTGAGTCCTGTCTACAACACCATAATATATAAATATTTTGTAACTAAGTTAAGAGTGGTTTCTAATATTATTCATTTTGAAAACCTATTGTAATATTATCAGTAAAATGGACATTTCTTGGTTTGAAAATCTCAATCAAGATTTAAGATTTTCACAAATCCTATAAACAACAATGGACTGATCTCGAAAATATACACAGAACCTCAAGAAACTAGTCAACAAAACACCAAATAACCCTATTAAAAAATTGGGTACAGAACTGAAGAAAGAATTCTCAATAGAGGAAATCAAAAAGGCTGAAAGACACTTAAAAAAGTGTTCCACATGCTTAGCTATCAGGGAAAGGCAAATCAAAACAACTTTGAGATACCATCTTACTCCTGCCAGAATGGCTAAAATTAGAAACACCAATGATGACTCATGTTGGAGAGGATGTAGAGAAATGGGAACACTCCTCCACTGCTGGTGGGAGTGTAAACTCATACAGCCATTTTGAAGATCAGTATGGCGCTTTCTCAGGAAAATGGGAATTAGTTTACCACAGGACCGGGCAATCCCCCTCTTAGGAATATACGCAAATGATGCACATCCATGAACGAAGGACATGTGCTCAGCTATGTTCATAGCAGCACTGATTGTAATATCAAGAACCTGGAAGAAACCTAGATGCCCCTCAATTGAAGAATGAATAATGAAGATGTGGCAAATCTACAATAATGGTATCTTGAAATTCCCAGGCAAGTGGATGGCATTTGAATAAACCATCCTGAATGAGGTAACCCAGTCACAAAAAGAGGAACATAGGATGTACTCACTCATATATGGATTTTAGACCTAGAGCAAAGGATCATCAGCATGTAATTCACACTACCAGAGGAACTAGGATACAAGGTGTATTCTAAGAGATTCATATAAAGTCCCTCACAGAACCTGGGAGGGACAAGTCACCCAGAGCACAGGGGAAGTGTGTGTGTGGGGGGGCAGCAAATGTAGAGAGAAGTAGGAGAAAACGAGGGGGAGGAAAGGAAAACACATGTGACCAGGAAGATTGAGCCCTGTTAGGAATAGAAGACAGGAAAGAGATTGAGAGAGAGAGAGAGAGAGAGAGAGAACATAAAAGAGGGAGCCAATATTGGTTTGAAGTTAAAATTGAAAACAAAGAAAGGTCCAGAGAGCTACAAGACTGCTGCCAACTAACAATTTGAGATTCCATGGAAAGGCTACCATAAATGCCCTTCCCGGATAGTGAGATCAACAACTAATTTATACATGGAGCCCTCAACTAATGCCTGTTGTAAACAGGAGCAAACATCCATACATAAACACTGAGTAGAAGTAGAACTCAGATGCAGATGGAGAGGATAAGACCAGGCAGCAGAAACACCTACAGACAGCTTACCTGAACAAGGAGGAGCTAATGGGCCACCAGACTGATAGCTGGGAAGCCAGCATGAGACTGACTCAGGCCCCCTGAATATGGGTCTCAGCCAGAAGGACCGAGCAGTCTAGGGGACCTCAGACAGTGGAGCCAGGATGTATCCTTGGTGCATGAAAGGACTTTGGGAACACATCACCCATGGAGGGATAACTGCCTTAATATAGAGACAGGAGAGAAGCCCTAGTCCCTACTTCACATGACCTGTCAGATCTACATGACACCAACTAGATGGCATTCCCCTAAATATGGAATTGGTTTGGGGAGATGGGAGGGGAGGGTGGTTAAGGTACAAGTGAGAGGGCAGGGATGGTAAAAGGGAGACAGAGACGGAGGGAAGGAGAGAGGAGGGAGGGAGGGAGGGAGATGGAACTGGGGTCGACATGTAAAATAATAAATTAAATAAAAAAATGCTTTGACTCCAAAATTTTAGTTCAAGGACAAGTTACTTGGGAAAAGGATTTCTATTTTGTTTCCACAGAAAATGAAAAGCTGTGGATTCCTTCCAGACTAATGTGGTTTGATCAAGCCAGACCGCCTGAAACAGAGTACCAGGTGATCCTACATTCAAAACAGCTGAACAAAGCAGCATTACAGACTACAGCCAGGATTTCTGCATCTTCTTAGAATTCCCCATGACAGCGCCCCTTACCACCAGAAAGTAGTTTGGAATGAACGACGCCCAAATTCCCCAATATTGTCTATATATATTTGTTTTCATTTAAATGGACGTGGTTATATAAAATAAATTTTAAAAAGGGAGAAGAATTTGGAGGTATAGCAAGAGAAAGGCACAATTAAGCACTTATAATTATAGTTGTGGTCTCATATTTTCCTATTCTCGTTAGGCAGTATGTCCTGAAGAATCCTTTACTGTTTAAGGATGCAAACTGATTCTCAAGAGAAAATTACCATTGCTTTAGTATGCAATTTCATCCACCTTTGGTAATTACCTTCATTGTGGGAAGGTATGTCCTATCAGATTGTGTTTTTCTGGAATCTAAGGTAACACTGGGTGTCTTGGGGGATCTAGAAAAACACACTCTAAAAGATATCAACAAGAAACAGCTGACCTGGATAAGCGAGTGCTCATGGATCCCAGTCTAATAACTGGGAAATCAGTATAGGACTGAGCCAGACCTATACAAATTGTTACTTAGGAGGACTAGGCAGTCTATGGAGCCTCTAGTTTCAGATCAGTATTTATCCCTAGTATACAAGTGGACTTTAGCACCCCATTCCACATAGATTGAAACTCTTTCAGCCTATAAATAAGTGGAAGGACCTAGGCTCTGCTCCAAATGATGTGACAGACTTTGAAGATTCCCCATGGAAGGCCTTATACTCCCTGGGGACCAGAAAGGTGATGTTAAGGGTGTTGGGAGGAGAAAAGAGCAGGGAGAGGGAACAGGGACTGATATTAAAACAAAGTTGTTTTTTTTTTTTTTTTTTTTTTTTTTTTTTTTTGGTTACTGCTGTCTTTGTAAGTTAGGTATCATAATTCTCTATCATTATGCTTTTTGTGTGATTTATATGCCTATGTGCAAAATAAATGAAAAACTTGAAAAATTAAGGTTTGCATTACGTCCATTTTTGGGAACAATTATAGGGTCAATGATTTTTAGTAAAATTGTTCTCTAGGAACTG
Source organism: Phodopus roborovskii (assembly GCF_943737965.1). NCBI lineage: Eukaryota > Metazoa > Chordata > Mammalia > Rodentia > Cricetidae > Phodopus > Phodopus roborovskii. The sequence goes on along the minus strand of NW_026126046.1, from coordinate 141,435 downwards.
GAGACAATTAGAATTTGAGACTCAGTGCTCCTAGTGTCATCTGGGTTATTCTATATAGGATCTTCCTAAACTACCAAATTGCTTTCTCTCAGTTGTCTCAGTTTAGCAGTAGTCACCCAGTGTTTAAAAGCAGTGCAGGAGACACAGGCTTGATTCATACCTCCCACACAGCAGCTCACATCTGCCTGTAAATGAAAGTCCAAGGAAATCCAAAACCCTCCTCTAGTCTCCACAGGTACTATATCCATATGCTACTTATACATACATATGGTGAAAGACTAATAATTGTAAAGTAAATAAACCATTTTCAAAAGCAGATTCTAAATAGAAGCATTGTTAATATCAAATTATATATTTGTCAGTCTTTTCCAGAGACAAAAAACAATCATTGATTATATATTTACACACACAGTTATAAACAAAGATACACATCTGATAAATATGTGCATATACTGCAATGACTCCCTACCATGTAATTGTTGAGTTGATAGGAGAACTTGTTTCAGGGGATTGTGGAATATGAAAAAAATTGTGGTCTAACCTATGAAAACTGGAGATCCAGTTGCCGAGGTAAGTCCAGTACTTTCTTCCAAGAAGTCTGATTAGACATAAAGTTACAAGAAATCTGATCAGACATAAAGCCTCATGAACCTATCTGATTACTATCTAGGACACAGCTTAAGACACATTTTTGGTAAAACTATACAGTAAATACTTTACATTTTGGTGTTCACACAAGTCTCTCATACATACTATTCCTGTATTTCTTAAAATTCCTTAAAACTGTACTGTGAAAGGCCTGTAGAAATCTTGGTCAGGTCTAGTATGCATTTGTCCCATTGAGTTTCTTTGTATTTCTTTGTTTCTTTTTGTCAACTGCTGATCCAGGGCATACCTCCTCCAAATACAGCTTTCCTCTTAGGTTCTAAAGGCAAGGCCTTGACTTTTAAAATTGCTTGGAGGGAACAATATAAAACAGGAAGACTTGGAAATCACTTGTCTGTACTAAGGGCTCCTCACTAAAAGGTCCATCCTTGATTCTATTAGAGTTTAATACTGGAAGAAATATGTGAAGAACATGTATTAAAACCTAACTAAACTTCATTGTGTAATGTGCATTTTTAGTTACATTTCCAAATATAAAACAGAAAAATAAGGTAAATTTAGAGAAAATAATTGAAATATGCATATGATGGTGGTAGTACTAGTATTATAGTACCTGCTTTAAATGGTTATTAAAATGAATAATAAACCATATATGTAAAGAAAATTATAAAATAACATTTTGTGTCATGAAAAATCAAGTATCCATTGTCATTTTAATCTTGAGAAATATAATCTTTATAAATAATGACAATAAATTCATGGTGTAAATAGATGGATGTGTACACAATAAGTTTTCAGGTTAGTAAACCCAGTTTGCAAAATCCCTTAGATTAAAAGTGACAAAAGAAAATGCAAATATAAAACAAATGCCCTAATAGTTAGGAAATAGCTCTTACAACTGAATAGTAAGAGCTATAAAAGGTTAACTGCCATGACACAATGATGAAGGTGTCCAAATATTTCCAATGAAAACATGCTAAAGTGTTTGGGAAATTTGAATAATTCCTCTGTAGATAAGAGGACTCCCTAAGATGGCAGTGTATCCAGGTTTAGTTCCCAGCACCCATATCAGAACTCATAGCAATCTGTAAATCTAGGTTCAGGGATAACACCTCTGCAGGCACCAGATTCCCAGAGGGTGCGCATACATACATATGGTCAAAGCACCAATACACAAATAATAATAATAAATAAATCATAATAAATGAAAGTTTTGGAGGACCTATGAAAAAAATAACAGATAAAGAGAATTATTTTGAGTAACAGGCAAAGTAATTACATCAGCTTAGTTGATAATGTTATTATATAAATATTTAGTGTATAACATTTAAGGAGAAATGATTATGCTAAGGATTACTTGAAATGAGTATAACATAAGGGCGTATTAAAGATAAGGGCTATTAAAGTCAGGGTAACAGTACAAACAAATGAAAATATGTAACATGATATTTCAGTTATGAAGAAGCTGGGATATTTGTTAGAGAAATATGTGCTTATCTTTCTTTGTATGTGCATACACACCAATATGTATGTATAAGTATGTATTCAAAATTAACTCTGTAAAACACACTGTAAAAATTCTACAAAAGAGGTATAAACCTAAATATTTACTATATCATAAATACTCCAAACCTTTCATTTAAAAGACAATAATACAAATTATGTACTACTCAGACAGAATAGAAAAATACCAGTAGTAAAAACAAGTCTTATATTTCTCACAAGGAAACAACAAAGAGAAAACACAAAAATTTGACAGCAAAATGTATTATAAAATTAATAATTAAAATAATGTTTATCATGTTCATTTGATTTACTTACTCTTCTTTCAGGTGACCTCTGTTTGGTTCATGGTACAACCTTTCAGGTTGAAATTTCAGTAGAGATTACTCAACACCAACTTTCTCCTGTGAATATACCAGTATATACTTTATGAACATATGTACACATGCAAGCAAACACAGACTTAAAAACAAAAGAAGTAAATTTTAACACAATAGGAAAAGTAAATTAATTATGTAATGACACAATGTCCACTTCACAAAGACAATTATTTATATATCTAGTAATATCATATAAGCATCCATGAAAAGGTTGATATATAACTGCAAGCAAAAAACTATAAAGTGTAAATTCAGTGTAGAAAATTTCAATGCAGATTATAAGTTATGTTAAACATAAAGCAAAACTTGAGAGTGACATTAGATGTTCTCATAATTTGTTCTACATTTCATACATAATATCATATACTCATAATTTGTTCTACATTTCATACATAATATCATATACTAAACAGAGCAAAAGCAGCCTTGGTGGAACTCTAGAAAATAAACAAGTGTGCATTAAAATTATGAGCATCCAATAAGATAAAGTCAAGAAAACAAAACAAACTACAGCCCCAACCACATTCAAAACATTTAAAGAGTTTACAGTTTTTGTTCATTTTTTTTAACTCCTTTGATATCACAGGATGGCCTATATATATAAAAACTCACAACTCAATGCTGTTTGCTCACTAAAACTAGAAGTAGCAGAGAAAATACTATTTCTAGTGTTCTAAACTTCTTGAGAGTTGCCTGAGGGATTATCACTGTTCCAGCTATATTGGAGTTCAGACACTGAAATAGTAGTAAAGGGCAAATACTATCATTAAGAATGACTGTGAGACAAAGAAGCCTTGATATTTGAAGCAAGAAATTTTGAAGAAGATATTGAATAACTAAAGTCTTCAAGTTAGAATTTAGAGGGAAATTAATACATTTAAATCATCTGCATTTTTTCATAAGAATTATTGCATTATGTTTCCATTTGCTGAAATTAAATTCCAGAGGATGGGTATTGCAAAAAGAAAGGATGTTCACAGACATCATGTGTGTTTTGTGGTGGATAAAAGTATGTTTTAATGGTCCCAGTTTTGAAGTTCTTATTTTAAGGTCACAAGTATCAACTGAGAGGCTAGGACTATGATCACAAACACAGAAGGCAAAAAGTTTCAGGGATGAGTCTGAATATATATACACATATACATACATACATACATACATACATACATACATACATACATACATGCTGTAAGGAGTAAGGTTTTTCGTCCCGCTGCTTGTCTTATCCTGCTGCTGTGCCAGTCTCAATTAACACACAGAGACTCTGTATTTGATATGATGCTGTTGGCCTGGTACTAGTTTCTTATAGGCTAGCTCTGTTTTAAGTATTAACCCATTTCTGCTAATCTAGAATTTCCACGTGTTCTTCTCTTACCGGGGAGCAGGCCAGCATTCTGCTTTCTCCAGTCTCTCCATCCTGACTCCTCCTTCCTACTTCCTCTTTCCTCCTTGTCTCCTAGTCTCACCTATCTTACATTCCTGTTGGCCAAAATTGATTTATTCATTAATCAGTATGAGAAATATATACAGAATGACATCTCCCATCATCTCCTCTTTTCTGTCTAAATAAAAAGGGTTTTAACATTAACATAGCAAAATATATAACATAACAGTTATCAAATAAGAATCACAGTTAATACTATTTAGTCTATTAACATTTAGCAAGATTTAAGAAACTATTCTATCATCTATCTTATATTTGTGAGTCTAAGGTCCTATATGTAACTTATATTTAAGCTTAAATAAGGAAAACTATAACCATAACTCTCTGTCTTCAACTCCATCAAAGACCACAGAAGGATAATATATAAACTCTAGAAATGGCAGAGACAACTCACTGCCTGGCTAGTCACCCGAAGTTCTTCTGTAATGTTCCTTCTTCTTCCTATAGGCCATAGTGTGTCTGGCAGACTCTTCAGCAAAGCAGGAAACGTTAAACTGTCTTCTTGTATTGGCAGTGTGTCAGTCACTTTTCTCTGTGTCCTGCAGACTGTCTGGCAGACTCTTCCATGAAGCAGGAATTCTGTAGTAATATCCATTTTGAATTAGCAGTCACTTTTCTGTGGGTCCTGCATGTCCAGTTTATACAGCATACAGTCAAACAGTCCAGACAAGACCAGTATCTTGTCTAAATGGCTAGTCTTGCCATATTGGAAGTAAACTCCATAACGATTTTCTTCAATGTCCATCTTCCATCTTCCTTTCTGACTCACTTGGTGTTTCCAGGAGCATTTGTGTCTCACTGTCAAGAAAAACCCTAAACCATTTTAAATGCCATATTCTGTAGGTGTTTGAAAGGTTTGAAGAATGCCTATTCATCTCAAATACATCTCTGTATATCTAGAAAACCTAACTCATCTAACTATAAGTTTTGACTATTATTGGTAAAACCTAACTTAGTTTTGACTATTATAGTTAACTATAATCTATACTAAATTATACATTTCTAAATGAGCTATGCAAACACCATTTATAACCAACCCCATTTAAATGAAAACAAACATTTATAAACAATATTTGGAAATTTGGATGTTGTTCTTTCCAAACTACTTCCTGCTGATAAGGGGCACAGTCATGGGGATACTAAGAAGATGCAGAAATCCTGGCTGTAGTCTGCAATGCTGCCTTGTCCAGCTGTTTTGAATGTTGGATCACCTGGGACATTGTTTCAGGGTGTCTGGCTTGCTCAAACCACATTAGTCTGGAAGGAATCCACAGCTGTTCATTTTCTGTGGAAACAAAAATAGAAATGCTTCTCCCCAGTAACTTGTCCTTAGAGGTAAATTTTGAAGTCAGAGCATTTTTAAAATATATAAATTGAATTAATCCAGCAGTATTTCCTTTAACAGTTGTTTCCTCAGCAGTCAAACAATATAAAGACAATATAATCTCATACAGTATACAAATTCTCTCTGAGCTTTACGTGGCTTTATTATTACTCTCGTTCTTCTATTTTTTTCATTTTTTGAGACAGGGTTTCACTCTGTAACTCTTATCTGTCCTGAAATTTACTCTGCATACTAGGTTTACTTTGAAATCACAAGAGATGTGCTTGCCTCTGTCTCTGGAGTGCTGGGATTAAAGGGGTGTGCCACCACACCCAGTTCCTCATTGTCTTTTTAAAACCATTTTATTCCTTTTCTCTCCCAAGGCTACATATATTTTAGAACACACTGTAATCCTTTAGTGCTTTCTCTTAATGTAAATCTGTCTTTACTATAAATCTTTATCTTTTTTGTGGCCAGGCGTCTTTACCTGTTAAACAACAACATTGCTGAAATGAAAATCATAGTTGTTTCTGCAGTGATTTATCAAAGATGGTGGCTTGGTACTTTTACCCCCAGAACTGAAAGCTGTGGTCACTGCCTTGGTCTGCGCTGCCATCCAACAAGCATGCTGCCGTCTTGGAGATGTGGTCACTGCCATTGACATCTCTCATACACACCAATAAATTGTTAGCAGAGTTATTAAAAGCCTTGTGGTTTTTTGCCACTTATGCTGAGTCAGGAATTTTCCCTTAAGGGAGCTGCGCCCAAATCTCTGTTTGTCTTTAGCAAAACAGAACCCAACTGAGAAAAATACTGCCACCAAGAAACCTTGCTTGGCTCTGTTCTTTTGTTTCTAAAACCCTTTTTTAAGCTTTTGTTAAATTTTATGTGGAAGTTCTTATTAGCCTTGTGGGTGCCATATGTAAGGAGTAATTTTTTCCTCCTGCAGCCTGGTCTAGTCCAGCACATCCTGTCTACCCTAGTATCATTATTTTCCTTCTCAGGTCTTAATGAGGTTGAAGGTTAAACTATCACAACTATTATTCTCTCTTCCTAGTTAGATATATTAGGTACTTGACTTATGTTTTCCAGTTTAAGACAACTCTATTGTAATCTCCATTATGCCTTCACCCTAGGACTAGATATGTAGGTCATTTTGTCCTCGATTTTCCTTTTCTTAAAGCACAATTGTTATTCACTGTTTTGTATATAGTTTTGTATCAAGCCTAAATCTTTTCTTTAGACTAAAAGGGAAATTGTGAGATATTTACTTTGTCTCATTCTGTGGCACTGACCACGCCCATTGGGGGGTGGAGCCATGGGCAGAAGTGATCTGTGGAAGGAGGCCTGAGGAAGAGCCGGGTCAAGCTCTCTTGCTGGTAGGACTCAGACAGGACAGCATCTGTCTAGGTGGAATTTACTGTTGTTCATCTGTCTAGGTTGTAAGTTATTTCTCCCTGAATAAATATCTATTCAGCCTATTTGTTTATCCTGATCCTTATTTAACCCAGATATACATACATACATATATATATATATATATATATATATATATATATATATATTTAAATAGGATTATTATAATCTTTGAAAAGATATATATATACAACATTTATATTTACAAACTATTCTTTATGTAGTGTATTATTATTATATTTGGTGTATTATTATTATATTTGGAAGGCACTGTGCCTAATGACCCCTACACACATACACAGATCTCAACATTTAAAAGTTTGACCATATTTCATTATCATCAAAACAATGGAAATTTTACAACAGAGACACTGACTATATTAACCTGATGACAAGGGAGAATTTTTAATATCACAGAATATCTCAGTAATGTCAGCATCGGCCAAAGAAAGTACTCAGTCTTCTTTTTGAGATTATCCTCTGTTTAAAATCATACTGAAGACAACTTGGGTCTCAGAGCCAGTCTCTCCCAAAATTGGATGAAGAAACCATTCATTCAGATTTTTAACTTTTTCATGAATGTGGTTAATCACAGTTTTAATCCCAGTATAAGGGAAGGAATAAGTTCTCTGTGATTCAAGGCCAGTCTAGTCTACATAGCAAGTTCTAGGACAGGCAGAATTGCATATAAAGACCCTTCCTCAAAAATTCGCAAAACAATAAAACCAGCAAATTTTCCTAATACATCATTTTCATTCAAAAATTAAAGCATAGAAAAAATTAAGAAGTTATAATCCAATCATATTCATGTATGTATATGCAAGTGGATGCACATATACACGAGCACACAAGCATACACACACATGCCCCCACACACACTCAGAGGGAGAGAGAGAGAGAGAGAGAGAGAGAGAGAGAGAGAGAGAGGAGACTAAAATAGCTAAAATAGCAAAAACAAATTGTAGAGAAATATATTTGCTCAATAGAAAACCAAGAACTAAAGAAACACTTCAGAAAAAATAATACAGGTAAAAAATTGACAATATCCACTAATATAAAAATATAATAGAAAATTAAACAAATTATGGTGTCAAATACCATGTAAATGGGCTTGGGAAATGGTTGTGCACACATGTAATCCTAATACAGAAGAGGCAAAAGAAGGCAGATTTTTTTGTTAAACTAGCCTAATTTACAAGGCTAGTTTTAAGACAATCAAGTATATGCATAGAAACTATGTTTCAAAAAACAAACAGAAACAGAAACAAAAGCAAAATGAAAATAAATAGTTTACCTAGGTTAAAATGGGTGTACAGCAATACACTTGACTAAAGATATAAATGTATTAACCTCTTGAAAGCTATTTTATTATTTGTGGTGTGCCCAGCCCGACCCGCAAGTCGGCAACACACTTCATTGGAGCACTTCTTGGTTGAAGGGAGAGCTGAAGGTGAGGGGCCCCAGGGAGGAAAAAGCAGCTGCTTATATATGCTACTAGGCAACGGGTCGCAATCTCATAGGCTCAGAGGACCTCGCCACAACATTGGAGCCACGGGATTGGCTAGGGAAGAGCAAGCGCACCGGAGTACTACCATCAGACAGGCATATGCCCAAATAAGGTAAGGAACCGAGGGTGCAAGAAGGAGGAAGTTCGCTATCTTGTAATGGCGTTCTGCTGGCGGCTGCCCACAATTATTGGAACTTTTTATGAATGAGAAGGGTAAAGGAATATGCATGAACAGAATTTTAAGTACCTATGAGACACTATGATTTAAAACACAATAGTATATTACTTACATTTGTTGAAATGACTATTACCATGGAGACAGAGAATAGTAAGTGTAGTCAACATGTTCTCCATCACTGAAGGAAATGGTAATTGCTACAGTCTTTAGGTTATGCACTATGGAATCACTATGGAGTTTCTAAGAAGTGAGAATCAATACTATCACTTAATGCTACCAAATTGGGATTTAGGCCAGAAAATAATGTAGGAAATGAGGTTCAACAAATCTTACAAAAAAGGCCACAAAGTTTTATTGAAGAAATAACTATTGGCAAGGAAGAAGGCCAAAGTATTAAAGTGCTAATACTTTCTACCCTTCTCCAGTTGCCAAGGTCAACAACAGCTACTTGAAACCAATGGAATAAGCACAGGGAATACTCAATGTACTGAAAGATAAGATGTGAATCATCGCAATACTAAAATACATGACTCAGGTAAACATTTCACATTGCTAAAGAGACATACAATGTATGAAGTTTTATGCAGAATCACAGAATTAAGCCTGTACCATGCAAATGAGACAGAAAATGGACACTATGGCTGTGGCAAAAGGACAGTTATGGAGAAGAGTACAGTCTCACACAATCTTGAGGGCTGAGAGTGAGAAAATGGCAAAGGAGTCATCATGTCCATCAACATTTTTGATAGGCTTTATATTATTTTTCTAATGCCTCCCGAAGAGGCTGCTTTCACTGAAGGGTGTTTTCTTCTAGTCATATAATTAGTAGAAGATAATGAAATTGTTGAGCAAGATAGTATCTTTCAAGGCTTAGATGTTTATCTATTAATGACCTCAGAGCAGTTTCGAATAAGTATCTATAAATTAGGGTTATAATGTTGATCTCAATCTTTTGGTCAATAATCAGAAGTACACTGTTTTGACTTTTGATTTTACAAGGTGTGGGAAAAAATGAAGGTACATAGTACATTGGTATTATTCACCTATACATTTAAACTAGGATATTATGGAAAAGGTAAAACTATAGAAGGAAAGAAATACCAGCTTAGGCAAAGACAAGAAGATTGGAAATTGATTAAATAAAGATTTGGGGATAATGATGCTATCCTATGTAACAATTATGATAATAGGAAGATACCACAAATGAAAAGGTTTCAAAGAATTGTGCTTCAAATGTTTCCCTTTGCATCTCATCATTAGCTTTGAAGAACAGAGGTTATTACTGTTAATTTGTATCATTTATTCAAGGCAGGCATAAGCATTGCATGGTAGAGGAACTATTTTACAGCTGTGATTCTGTTTCAGAGTATCCATGAGTATAAGGGAAGTCTTAGTGAAACTCTAAGGAGGTTCTACATGAAGCTTAAAAGAAATGGTAAATATACACTTAGCAGTGGTGCATGAAGATTATTGTAGCATTCTGAGCTTTTTTTTCTTTACCTCCCCCTCCTTTTTGTTCTTCATCCTCCTCTTCTGCCTCCTTCTCCTCATTATTATTTCTTTATTATTATCTTTATTTTTGTCATTATTATTATTTGGTGAGATGCAAGCAAAAAACTTTTTATGAGATACAAATTTATCATATTTTTTCCTCCAGAATCTCTGAGCAATTAAAAATTTTGTCAGGAGATTCAAAATCTTTAAGGTTGATTCCACAGCCTGTAGCCATTCTCTTAACTGACTTTTCCTTTTGGCTTTTTCTTGACTGACACTCAATTTATCTTGAGTGGATCATGGCAATAAAATGCCAATTAACCTGACAAAATAATATGTCATGTATCATAGTGGCTTTGTTTTTAAGACTGTAAATAATTTGTTTCAAAAAGATAATGCCTTGTGTCCCTATTTTTCTTCTCTCCTGAAAGATATAGCTGATCAAAACTGATAGATGAGATGTAGGAAAAAGAGAAAAATATGTAATTTCTGTACTATGTAATAAAAGTATTTTTACATCTATGAATTATACTTTTCGTGATCATTACATTAGTTTTCTGTGTCTATTTAGCAATTTACCAAAAGTACAGTAGCTTAACAATATCAGTTTGGAATTTCTTATGTTATAACTTTTAATATAATTGATTAGTTTTTGTGCTAAGGTTTTTAAAGATTCATAAATCAGTGTACTGTCTATATGAAAAGCTCCTTTACATAGAAGCTTTTGAAACAATAGTGGATTTCTAGGCTCTTTCAAGTTTTTAGCAAAATATAGGTACCATGCTCATAAAATGAAGTCCTGGTTTTACCTTTTGGTACTGTAGGGGTAATTTTGGACTCCTGGAGAATCGATTCAAGTTCAATGCACTATAAACATGTTTTATATGTCATACTACTCCCTAGATATGCTAATTTTAAATTTTGTATATTAATTAACAACTTTTAAAAATGTACCAAGTGACATTAAGGTAATCATGAAATTAAATATAATTTCACAAGTTCTTTGAAACAATTTTATCTGTATGATAAGAGAATCCAAAGGCAGGAGAAGTGTTTAGTACTCGATTTTAAGATCATATTGAACATATCTACCTCAATAAATATTTATCTTTACTTTTATTGAAAGCTTTCAATAAAATTTCTTTGTGCTTTTAAAATTATTAATTAATATTTCTCTTGTAGTCACTATAAAAAAATAAAAGATTAACTAGTAACTTTGAGTATGCCTGGAAGAATCACTTTTGTCAAAAAAAATTATCAAACATCATAAGTCATTATCTTAAGTTCACAGCCTGGAACATTTGGATCAAGAGTCTTGGAGAATAATTTTCAAAGTTTACCTACAACCACTTAAATTAGTTCTTTTTGACTCTCATCAGAAACATTATTTTGGTTGTGTGACTAATTGTGACTATTTTATTTACCAAGTAATACATGCTCTTAAAAATATAACACTCTTTGGCACATACCCTTAGAATTGTTTTTCTTCATTACAGAATGGTGAATAATTATATTTTTACCCATCTGACATCTAAAGTTTAAACATATAACATCTCAGTACATTTTTACTGTTATTTCAGCTTCTTAACTCCTTCACAGCTTTATTTTAGCAGTCTTCTTTGATAATTAAAAAGAGATATTTATAATACATTTGGATAAAATAATTAAAACATAAACATATCATATATATTATGAAGCATATTATGTAAAGAGTCATAGTAGTTTATTTGTGAAGTGTGTAAATAAATTTTAATGTGTTTAAGAGAAGAAATAGTACCTTATATACAATATGTGCCGTTGTGCTCTTTGAATAGAAAATCCAGGCACAATTATTCTTCTACAAATGCATTAACAATGATTTATTGATAATACAATACTATGTTAATTCAGTACCATTCTTGGGTTCTACACATCACAAAACTAGCATTCATATTGTTGTTTCTTGTGAAATAAACTTTTATTAACAGTGGTAAGACAAATGATGGATTCTTAAACAAAATTAAAGGAAAAATAATAAAAAAATACATCTACCATTTTGGAACATAATTTTACTAAGAATTATTAACTGATCATTTGAAATATAAAGGAAATTTTCTTCTATCAGCTGTAATCAGAAATATCAAGGAAGCATATGTTGGGAACATCCCATAGAATATAATTTTTAAAAGGTCTCTTCCAAATTATTCAATTCTTTTAGAGGCAACAGGGTTGAACAGGATTGAAAACAAAGTGTAGCCACAAATGTGTTGAAGGATTAGTCATCTGAAAGAATCTCTACTAACTAAGGGTGATAAGCTTTTGAGTAATATAACTTCATCAGTGTTACTTCACTAACATTTCCATAACTTAATATACTTAGTTGAGACTGAAAGTTTGGATGAGAGGTAAGTTTGAAATAGTCATTGGAAAACATGTCCTTTGGAATTATTTGCCTTTTATCTGTTTTCCATTTCTCTTGGTGTTCTATCTGACATAAATGTCTATTTTCTTACACTTTCTGCTAACTGTCATGATTCTCTATTTCACTACAAAAAGGTTGTGACATGTTGGAGATTAGTTATGACGGATGAAAACTCCAGAATTTTTGAGCTAAAACAAATCCTTCAACCTTTAGTCATTAGTGTCAAGGGATTACAAGAGTAAATAATTGTGTAAAATTTTCAGTTGTGACTTCAATTTCCAACACAACAGAAATATTGACCGGAGAAAAAAATACAACATAACATTGAGTAAAGTAGCAATAGGCTTATCCACAATGCTATAGATTTAAAATGTCTAAGAAATAAAATTTAACACATTATTATTTATTTTAAGTTATGTGTATGTGTGTGTTCTTGCACCATAAACATTAAATTGTGGCAGAAGCCAGGAAAGGGGCAACAGGAACCCAGGCACTAAAGTTGTTAAAGTTGTGAGGCGCATAATTTGAGTATTAGGAACTGAATCCTAGTACTCTGAAACAGTAGTGAACACTCTTAAATACTCAGACATCTCTCAGACTCTATATTTAACTCACTTACAATGTTCTCTTTTTGATCCTTTATAACTTACTTTTGACAGGCTTTCTATGCTCATTTCTGATAAAGTGTTAGTTTACCAGGCTTGTACATGTAATGTGAATATGAACTTGAAGAGCTATACCAGTTTGATACTAATTATAGCTTAAATCTGAGTAATGATGCTGACATTTTTTCTTCCTATTTGACTTAAATAAATCACTTTCAATAGTTTAGTTCCCTGTATACATTTTTTAAAAATAATTTTTAATAAGAAAAGACTATCTAAATTTAGAGAGCAATTGATGCTTCCCAAAGCCTTTCATGTTATAAAACTTACTTAAATAAAATAATTTAAAAACTATGTTTAATACAAATTAATCAGAATGTTTCCAAAAAGAGTATTTCCTTAAGTTCCTATGCCTTATATGTAATTTTCTGGGATAACTGTGCTTTACAAGAACCTATGCTCTGATCAAAATTTTAATGCCTTCCTATGTCCTAATTTTAATAAGTTTAATCAGATTTTAAATGCTAAATACTTTTACTATTTCCTGAACAATATATTTGTATCAGTGATGATCCTTATTAGCAAATGAGAAGGCCCAAACATTGTCGTCTGGATTAGTCATGTTTCTATTGTTGTGAGTAGACACCAATAACAAGGTAGCTAATAGAATAGTCTATTTGGATCTTCCAGATTATAAGGGGATATCTATGAACCTCATGGTTGAGAAAATGTGCACAAGCAGGTACACATGGTGCTAAAGATGTAAGTAAGAGATGGCATTTAAATCCACAAGCCTGATGCAGAGACATAGTTAACTACAAAAAGCATTGGCATTTTACTTTTGAATTCTGAAATCCATCCCTTAGTTACATGGTTTTTCTAATAAAGGTCCATCTCCTAATTTTTCATAAACAGCTCTATTCACCAACTGGGCATCAGGTATTGAAATATGTGAACATATGAGGGGCATTCTCACAGAAACCATCACATTCCACTTCTTTACCTCATAGATTTGTTGCCATAGTATAATTAAAAAGTTATTTTGCTCACCTTCAAATCTTTCAGAATTTTTTCATAGTCTCAAAAGTTTCAAAGTCTAATGGCTACTCTGAGATACAAGTCAATTTCTTTTTTTAAAATTTCATCTCTCATATATTGCATCTTATCACAGTTTCCCCTCCCTCCCATCCCCCCAGTCTTCCCCAGTCTTTTCTCCCATCTCCCTTCTCCCCAAGATCCACCCCCTTCTTTTCCTTCAAAAAAAAAAGCAGGAAACTTAGGGACAAGCTAAATACCATCATATCAAGGCTGCATGCGGCAACCCAAAAGCAGGAAAACAAGCCCACAAGCATCCAAATGTGTCAAAGCAGCAACTGCACACATTGTCAAGTATCCCACAAGAAAACAAGCTAATCAGCCATAACATATACTCAGGGGCATAGGTCATATGCTTGTAAATTCCATCCTTTCTGCAAGACCACATGAGTGCCAGTCAATTTACTCAGTATATTTATTTATCTCAAGATGTCTCTGACCTCTTTGTTTCTCTGATCCTTCCTCTTCTTTCTCCCCAGGAATCACCACGTACTGCCTAATTTTGGCTGTGGGACTCTATCTGCTCCCATCAGTTGCTGAATTAAGTCTCTGTAGTCTCTGTGATAACATTTTTCCCTAGGAATTACACCTAGAATAGTTTTCAGGCAAAACAATCTGTAGGCCATAGGTTCTTCAACTTGGTTGATATCCCAGTCTCTCAGCTTTAGGCCTTGCATGGTTACAGAAGATGTCCAGTGCAGATTGTCCTCCATTTGTAACAGAAATTGAAGGTTCCATTGGGTTCCCCCAATTCCATTTGTTTCTTCTAGATTTTTCCCCTCATATCCCCATCCTCCCATTCCCAACCAACCCATATCCAGTCCAACTGCAAAACCCTATTCTATTTCCATTTCCAAGGCACATCTTCGCATATACACTTAAGCCTTCCTTGTTATTTAGCCTTGTTGTGTCTGTGGATGATAGCATGATGATCTTTTACTTTACATGTAATATATATATATACACTTTCAAGTAATTACCTACAATGTTTATATTTCTGGGTCTCAGTTACTTCACTGAAGATGAAAATATTTAGTCCCATCCATTTGCCTACAAATTCCATGACACCATTTTTTTAAACATCCAAATAAATACTACATTGTGTTAAGTACCACATTTTCTTTATCAGTGCACTTATTGAGGGTCATCTAGGTTGTTTTCAGTTTCTAGCTATTATGAATAAAGTTGCTATGAACACAGTGGAGCAAGTGTTCTTGTGAAATGATGGAAAATACATTGGGTATATACCCAGAGTGTTAAAGCTGGGATCTGAAGTAGAAAAATTCCAAAATTTCTAAGAAGCCACCATATTGATTTTCCAAGTGATTGTAAAAGTTTGTATTCTCTCCAGTGATAGAGAAGTGTAGCTATTGCTCCACATCCTTACATGTGTTTTTGATCTTAGCCATTCTGACAGGTGTAACATGGAATATCAGAATTGTTTTGATTTGCATTCCCCTGATGGCTAAGGATGTATAACATTTAAGTGATTTTCAGCCATTTTAGGGTCTTCTGTTGAAAATTGTCTTTTTAGAACTGTACCAAAATTTTAAGTGGATTATTTTCTTATTTGATATTTAGTTTCTAAAATTCTTAATATAATTTAGAGACAAGCTCTCTATCAGATATGGAGGTGGTTAAAAAACTTCTGCCTTTATGTGTATTGAAGTTTTGTCTTATTTACATATTGAGAGTATCTTTTTATTTTTCATTTCCATGAGGTCCCAGTTATTAATTGATGATCATCTGAATGCCTATGGTATTGATATTCTGTTCTAAAAGTTATCTTTTCTGTAAATGCATACAAGGTTATCCTCTATCCCTTTTTCTTCTATCAAGTTCAGTCTATCTAGATTTATGTTGAGGTCTTTGATCATCTTGGAACTGATTTTTGTGCATCATGATAGATGTGGATCTATTTGTTTTCTGCTACATACCCACGTCCGATCAGAGCAGTACCATTTGTAGAAGATGTTTTCATTGTTACATTGTATATTACTCTCTCATTTATCAAAAATTAGTTGTACATAGGTGTGTGGATTTACATCTGGGTTTTCAATAGATTCCATTGATTGATTCACCTTTATGTTTTTGTGCTAATAACATTTTCTTTTTATCAATTGTCAAAGTAATTATGAAGAAGCAAAACAACGAGTAAAATATCATGTAAAACAAATGGGAAATGAATAGTCTAAAAATATTTTAAAAATAGAGAATTCCACTGATTTTCTATTACAAATTTCTTTCTAATAAATTCTACTTTCAAATATTGATAATCTAACATAATATGACATTGAAGATGTTTCATATTAAGATCTATATAATCAATTATGTGTTTCGGTACACATTGTCACACACACACATACACACACACACACACACAGAGAGAGAGAGAGAGAGAGAGAGAGAGAGAGAGAGAGAGACTATTCAAGATTTTAACTGCTGAAGGGGTTTAGCCAAATTTTAAAGACAGGGATAATTTTATTGTATGTATAATCTTCCTATTGATTACTTTGAAAATTCATTATTTAATTCTCATCAAAGACAAAGATACTAGGAACTGAATGCCAAAGACAATATAAGAGGCTTCCACTGTTTAGGCAAAATGATGTTGAAGCAACAAAGAAGAGAAACACCCTTCTTGTAGCTTATTCCTTTCAGAATTTATGTTGACTCCTGTTTTTGATCACTGAATGTGATTCCCTGCAGTCAGTCTTAAAATCATATACAGAATACAAATTGTGTTGAGTTCTTTAAAGTGCATAAGGTGAAGGGCTGTTGCTTGTTAGAGTTCTTCCAGAAGACAACTCTGTCTCAAACCGTGTTTGCTTCTTGTGAGAGGTTAACTTCCCAGCATGAATATGACACTAAGGAGCTAATCATCAGTTTTTCACTTTCCTGACAGAGCTTTGATCTACAGTTGAACTTTCTTCTTTTCCATCAAACTGTATTCTTCTGTAGTCCCTGCAGGAAAGTCAGATCCCTGTTGATCATCCTCAGCTCAAGGAGAAGAGTTTAATCTTTATTTATAGCACTTGTTAAGTACCCATAGGACATAGCAAGGTCATTGCCTTAGCTAAGGCCTAAGACCTATCCAAGATATACCAAACTAATGCAACTTTTGCATCCTCTCGAATCTTATATTCTAAAGTATAGATTCAAGCAAGATGCTTTAAACTATAAATATTTGTAATAAAAAGGATGTAGAAAGTGTGTCTGAGGAAGGAAAGTTCTTGGGTGAATTTTGCTGGTCAATCAAATAGAAACTGAGCATTGATGCTAATTGTATAGACACATTCTGAACAAGGACAAAGATTTTTGAGATTCTATCTTCACAATCTTAAAAATGGAAAGCTCTTAATATTCTTTAGATATTAGCACCCTCAGAGAAGCATTTACTATTCTAGAATCATACTTTAGCTTAACAAATCCAAATCTCTGCTACTATCCAGACTTTTAAAAACAAAATGTTTATCATATATATATATATATATATATATATATATATATATATATGGCTATGGAACTCAATGTTATAAAATATACCCACCTCATATAACACAACTGCATTGTACAATTTTGAATATATATTACAAGATAATCAGCATACAATGGCAAAGATCCTTACCAATACATATTTTAACATCTTTTCTCATTAAATACTAACATTCTGAGAAATTAAAAAATCCACTCAAAATGCCTATTTAAATATTGTTTACCTAATTCAAAAGTTTTCATAAATCTTATCCTATTATGTGAAAGTAATAGTTTTATATTTTTATGATTGAAATAATGTTTAGTTATGTGAATGTATGTATGTCTATATGTGGATTTGTACACATTAACACAGTTGCTCAAAGAAGCAAGAAAGCCTTTTATCCCATACAGCAAGTTATAGGTCACTGTGAGTCCAATTACATGTGTACTGGGAATTAAATCAGGGTTCTCTGCAAGAGCAATATGAACTCTTCACAATGAAATCTCCATCTCTCTAGCCCACAATTATTTGTATAAGATGTAAAAATATATGATAATGAATGTCATCACATTCCTCTCGTAACTGTTAAATTTGGTCTTCTGTGTCTGAACAAATATCTCTGGATAACTTCAAGTATTTCTATTTCTAATAATCAGGTGTAAGCTATAGAAATGGCCCAATGTAGTTCAGTCTTGTTCCCATTATTTCCAAGATAACCTACATACACCTTACAATCTAATGGACAAAATTCATGATGCATTTCGAGATCCTGGGTTCAATCACTGAAGCTCAAATCCCAACACTCCAATAGGCCCACCTGCAAACTTCAGGATCTGGTTTGGCAGATGGTTTCGGTTCCATGGCTTCCACAAAATGATCATAATATTCTATTGCACTAATTAAATAAAACCCAATAAGATTCCATATATATTTAAAATATATTTCAAATAAACTTTAATTGGTTTACTATTAGTATTAACATGCAATAAAACAATACCTTTCCAAATACTAAATGAATAGCTCTAAAAAATCATAAATTTAAGAAGTTATACCACAGACTTAATATCTTGCAATTTTGTATTGTACGTAAAAATGTATGGGGAGTGTGGGTATGTATGTGTGTGTGGGTGGTTGTGTATAAAATCAATAGCAATAAAAATGGTGACAATGACTGAAAAAAGAGCAAGCTTGGGAATATGGAAGAATGTAGAAGAGGAAAGGAAAGGGCATGAAATGAAGTAATAATAACAAACTTAAAACGTAAAAGAAATAATTAACTAGAACATCAAGTATTATATTAAATAGTTAAGGAGAGAGTGGGATGGCATTGTCTTGTTCTTGACTTTAGTGGAATCACCTTGAGTTTCTCTCCATCTTATTTAATGTTTGCTCTGAGCTTGCTTTTTATTATGTTAGGGTATATTCCTAGTATCCCTGATCTCTCCTAGACATTTATGAAAAAGTGGTGTGGATTTTGTTAAAGTCTTTTTCAGCATCTAATGAGATGACCATATTTTTTGTCTTTAAGTTTATTTATATGATGGACTACATTGACAGATTTTCATATGTTGAACTCTCCTTTCGTCTCTAGGATGAAGTTGGCTAGATTATGGTGGATGATTTTTTGGTGTGTCCTTGAATTGAGTGGGTTTGCCTATATTTTATTGAGAATTTTTGTGTCAATATTCATGAGGGAGATTTACCTGTTGAGTCTTTGTGTGGTTGTTTTATAATGGTATCTATAACCTCATAAAAAGTGTTTGGCAATGCTCCTTCTGTTTCTATAATGTGGAACACTTTGAGCAGTGCAGTATCTAGCTCTTCGAAATTCTGGTAGAATTCTACACTGAGGAGATCAAGGCCATACAAATTGGAAAAGAAGAGGTCAAAGTTTGCTACTTGCAATATTATGATAAGATGCATAAGTGACCCCAAATATTTTACTAGGGAACATTGACAGCTGGTAGCAAGCTTCAGTTATGTTGCAGAGCAAAACAGCAACTCAAAGCAACTAAAAAAAGAAATCCCTAGTCCTCCTATATACAAGTCATAAAAGGGCTGAGAAAGAAATCAAAGAAACATCACCCTTTATTAGAGCCACAAATAACATAAAATATCTTGGGGTAACATTAAACAAAAAAGTGAAAATCCACACAGACCTTGAAAGAACAATTGAAAGATAAAAAAAAAAAAATATTGAAGGATAGCCAAAACTTTTCTGTACAATACAGAAACTTCCAGATGCATCACTATTCCTTACTCCAAGCTCTGCCATAGATCTATAATAATGAAAACAGCTTGATATTGGCAAAGAAATCAGTGAAGTTATCTCTAAGACCCTGATATTAATCCACACATTTGCAAACACCTGATTTTTGACAAAGCAGCTAAAAGTATACAATGGGAGGAGGAAAACATCTTCAACAAATGATGCTGGCACAACTGGATGATGGTGTGTAGAAGACTGCAGATAGATCCATGTCTATCACCATGCACAAAACTCAAATCCAAATGAATCAAAACCTCAACATATATGCAGCCACACAGAACCTCTTAAAAGAGAATGTGGGAGGTACTCTTGAACAAATTGGTACAGGAGACTGCTTCCTGAATATAACTCCAGTAGCAACGATACTGGGGTTGACAAAAACAGCACCATCAACTGGGGGCCAGATATTCATATACATGACCCTCATTACCACACACCCACATTCAAATATAAAATTGTACAACAGATCCAGCAAAATGTTGTTTCATAATCAGAATTAACAAATATCCAAGTGAATTTGAAGAGAACTAAAATTCAGTAAACATAACCCTGTCCATTTGATTGAAGGTTATGTGTTACAATGGGTTACTTCATGTAGGTAAATTTCTCGTGAATACATTATCCTACATGATATTCTGAGAACCACATGCTTACGTCCACCCCATATGATCTCATTCTGACAGCCTAGAAAAACTAGCCATTATAACGAAATTTTAGATTAAAATCTGAGATATCTGCATTCAAAATATCTAGCTACGTAGGGTCAAGTCAGAGACCTTCCCCTCAGCATTTTCTTTTAGACATTTCCTTTATTGGAATTGTGGAGTAGTCATTATTAGTGTGGTTAGACTGTAATGGAAATATGGTTATAAAACAGAACTCTGCTTGTCAAAAGCAAGTAATTTAATTTAAATTTTCATCATCATTAATTTGGTTTCAGATTTATTTTTCATTTCATAATTATGGATTTTAAGAAATACTTTTCTAATATAAGATACATTGGCATCTATGGAGAAAACAAAAAAATGAGGAAGTTCTCGCTGATGGTGGCCACTGTTCTGTGAGGTATGTCCTAATTGATTCTCTGTCCTTTCTACAATGTAGTTCAACACTTCAATCCTGAATTTCTCTAATCTCATTGGAAAGGAATTATATTAGTTACTTTTCTACTGTTGTGTTAAAACACCACTACCTAGACAACTTAGAGAAGGAAGTATTTATTTTGGGCTTACTTTTACAGAGTGATAAAACTAAAACCATTAAACTGGGAAAGCAGTACAGCAGGCATACATGGCAACTGTGAGCTCATTTCTGGGAACTCTGATTATTCTTTCCATTTGTGTGTATGCTTCCCTTTGTGTAAGTTATATAAGATCTTTGTCACTATGGTTTCAATAGTATAATTTCAGATCAGGGAATTATGATATCTACAGTTTTCTATAACCATTTTTATTATAAAAGATTTATTGGATTCTTTCCCATTACAGTGAAGAATATCATTGAAATTTTTGATGAGGATTTCATTGACAATGTAGATTGGTTTTTACAGTTGTATTAGTTTGCTTTCTGTTGCCAAAAAAAAAAAAAATGGACAATAAAGGATCAGCAGGTGGCATCACCATCCCAAACTTCAAGCTCTACTATAGAGCTACAGTCCTGAAACCACGCTGGTATTGGCACAAAGATAGACCAGTAGACCAATGGAATTGAAATGAAAATTCTGATATTAACCCACACACCTATGAACACCGAATTTTTGACAAAAGAACTAAACTATAGAATGGAAGTATGAAAGTAACAGTAACTTCAATAGTGCTAGAACAACAGGATGATAGTGTTAAAAGAATGCAGATAGAACCATGTCTATCACCATACTCAAAAATCAAGTCCAAATGGATCAAAGACCTCAGCATAAATCTGGCCACACTGGATTTTTTAGAAAAGAATGAGGGAGGTACCCTTAAACAAATTCCTACAAGAGACTGCTTCCTGAATATAACTCCAGTAGCACAGACACTGAGATTGACAATTTATAAATGGGACCTCCTCAAACTGAGAAGCTCTGTAAGGCAAAGGACACAGTTGACAAGACAGAATGAAAGCCCACAGACTGGAAAAGATCTTCACCAATCCTATATCTGACAGAGGGCTGATCTCCAAAATATACAAATAACTCAAGAAACTATTCAGCAAAACACAAAATAGCCTATTTTAAAAATGGAGTACAAAACTGAAGAACAAATTCTCAATAGAGGAAATCACAAAGGCTGAAAAATACTTAAGAAAGTATTAAAAATTCTTAGCTATCATGGAAATGCAAATCAAAACAAATCTGAGATACCATCTTACTCTTGCCAGAAAGGCTAAAATTAGAAACACCAATGACAATTTATGCTGGAGAGTATGGGGAGAAAGAGGAACACTACTCCACTACAGGTAGGAGTGCAAACATATACAGCCACTTTGGAGATAAGTATGGTAATTCCTCAGGAAAATGGGAATCAGTCTACAGGACCCAGCAATAACACTCTTAGGCATATATCCAAAAGATACACATCCATGCACCAAAAACATCTGTTCAAGTATGTTCATAGCAGCATTATTTGCAATAGCAAGAACATGGAGACAACTCAGATACCCCTCAACTGAAGAATGAATACAGAAGATGTGGTACATTTACACAATGGAATACTACTTTGTAGAGAACAAAACAACAACAAAAAAATTAGAATCTTGAAATTCCCTTGCAAATGGATGGAAATTGTAGAAGCTATCCTGAGTGAGGTAACCCAGACACAAAAAGAGGAACAGGATACGTACTCACTCATATATGCATTTTAACATAGAACAAAGGATCACCAGCCCATAATTCAAATTGCCAAATAAACTAGGATACAAGGAGTATTCTAATAGATTCATATAAGGTCCCTCACAGAAGTGAAAAAGAACAAGATCTCCTGAGCATATTGGGAATGGGAGGGTCAGTGTGTGGAAAGGGGTCTAGGAGAAAGAGAAGGGGAGGAGAGGAAAGCACATAGGACTAGGGAGTTTGAGTCCGGGGAGGAGTAGATGAAAGGAAAGAGAGAGAGACAGAGAGAGAGAGAGAGAGAGAGAGAGAGAGAGAGAGAGAGAGAGAGAGTACATAAAAAGGGAGTCAGTATAGTTTTCAAGAGAAAACTTATTCTAGGGAAATATCTAGAGACCTACAAGACTGACCCCAACTATCAATTTGAGAAACAATGGAAAGGCTGTCATAAATGTCCTTCCCTGATAATGAGATTGATGAATAACTTATCCACAATCATAGAGCCCTGATCTAGTAATTGATGGAAACAGAAGCAGACACCAATAGCTAAATACTGAGCCAAACTGCAGTACAGATGCAGAGAGGGAGGACAAGACCAGTCTACAGAAATACATATAGAGAGTTGACCTGGTCAAAGAGGAGCTATAGGTGCCCAAACTGATAGCCAAATACCCATCATTGGACCCTGCACATGGGTTTGTGTTGGAATGCCTGGGCAGTCTAAGGGAACACTAACAGTGGAGCCAGGATGTATTCCTGGTACACTATATGAGCATGTTCCCCATGGAGGGATACTCCCTTAACATAAAGGCAGGAGGGAGGGCCAAATCCTTACTCCAAATGACTTGACAGATTTAAATGACTCTTCTAGGAAGACATTACCCTACATGCATGTAGAGTTGTTGGGAATGTGATGGAAGGGTGATTACTGGGGAGGGGGCATAGGAGGGTAGAAGAGAGCAGGGTTGGAAGGGAGAGGTAACTGGGATGGATATGTAAAATAATAAAAATAAGTAAATAAAAATTAAAAATCATGTCAAAAACATCTGTGGAAAAAAAGCATTTAGTTCATCTTATACTTTTCCATCATGAAGTCAGGTTAGGAACTCAAGTCAAGAACAGGAAGGCAATAACTGAAGCAAGGTCATGTAACAATACTGCTTACTGGATTTCTCTTCATCAATTTTTCCGATTCCTTTCATATGCACTCTACTACCCATGTCCCAGAAGCAGCATTGAGCAATTATTAATTGAGAAAATGTCCCATAGGATTAACTTCTGATCAGTTTGCTGGGAGTAATTTCTCTTTCCAAATTCTCCTTTACCAAATTAACCTAGCTTGTGTATTGGTGATAAAAATCTAAACAGCCTGGCATTATTGGCTTTAACAGTTTGTTAATTATTCCATTGTAGGTACACAGAAGATTTTGAGTGGTATTCAGAATTGTTTTCAATGTCTCTTTTCTTTATATTAGTTTTTTTATTGTTGATGTCTTTCACTTTGAGTTTATTGTAGATATAGATTTTTTTTACTTGCTTTTATATGAGTATTTCGCAATATTTTATTTGGCTGTGACTGTTGTAGATTGGACATATTTTAATTTCCTTATCAGAAATTTTGATATTTATATATATGAAGCAACATCATAAAGAAATGTTTATTTTAAAAACTTCATTGAAATTCTTTTCTTTTTATCTTATATAACCAAGTACATTTAAGTAAAAACAAACATTTATAGACAATATTTGGGAATGTGGGCGTTGTTCTTTCCAAACTACTTCCTGCTGGAAAGCAGCACTGTCATGGGGGATGCGAAGTAGATTCAGAAATCCTGGCTGTAGGCTGTAAGGCTGCTTTGTTCAGCAGTTTTGAATTTAGGATCACCTGGTACTCTGTTTTAGGTGGTCTGGCTTGATAAAACCACATTAGTCTAGAATGAATCCACATCTTTTCATTTTCTGTGGAAACAAAACTAGAAATCCTTTTCCCCAGTAACTTGTCTTTGAACTTAAATTTTGGAGTAAAAGCATTTTTTTAATTTAATTTATTATTTTACATGTCGATCCCAGTTCCCTCTCCCATCCTCCCTTCCTTCCTCCCTCCATCCCTCCCTTCTTCCCTCCTTTTACCCTCTCTGCTCTCTCACATGCACTCTAAACACCCTCCCCTTCCATCCCCCCACCCCAATTCCATATTTAGGGGAATGCCATCAAGTTGGGGTCATGTAGGTCTGACAGGTCATGTGAAGTAGGGACTAGGGTTTCTCTCCTGTCTCTAGATTAAAGGAGTTATCCCTCCATGGGGGATGTGTTCACAAAGTCCTTTTGTGCACCAGGGATACATCCTGGCTCCACTGTCTGAGGTCCCCTAGACTGCTCAGTCCTTCTGGCTGAGACCCACATTCAGGGGGGCCTGAGTCAGTCCCATGCTGGCTTCCCAGCTATCAGTGTGGTGCCCCTTAGCTCCAGATTGTTCAGGTAAGCTGTTTCTAAGTGTTTCTGCCACCTGTTCTTGTCCTCTCCATCTGCATCGGAGTTCTACTTTTACTCAGTGTTTATGTATGGGGATTTGCTCCTGTTTCAAACAGGCATTAGTGGAGGGCTCCATGGATAAGTTAGGAAGGGCATTTATGCTAGCCAGAAGCTCAAATTGTTAGTTTTCAGTAGACCCTTCTTTGTGTTCAGTTTTATCTTCAAACCAATATTGGCTCCCTCTTTTATGTTCTCTCTGTCTATCTCTGTCTCTCGCTCTCTCGCTTTCCTGTCTTCTATATCTAACTAGGCTCAATCATCCTGGTTGCACATCTTTTCCTTTCCTCCCCTTCAATTTCCCCCACTTCTCTGTCCATTCACTGCGCCCCCACTTCCCCTGAGCTCTGGGGGACTTGTCCATTACCAGTTCTGTGAGGCACTTAATATGAATCTCTTAGAATACACCTTGTATCCTAGTTCCTCTGGTGGTGGGAATTATAGGCAGACTGGTGATCCTTTGATCTAGGTATACAATCCATATATGAGTGAGTACACACTGTGTTCCTCTTTTTGAGACTAGGTTAACCCATTCAGGATGGTTTCTTCAAGTGCATGCCACTTGCCAGCGAATTTCAAGATACCATTATTTTTTCTTCAGAGTAGTAATCCACTGTGTAGCTGTGTCACATCTTCCTGAAGCATTCTTCAATTGAGGGGCAACTAGGTTGCTTACAGGTTCTTGATATTACAAATAGTGCTGCTATGAACATAATTGAACAGGTGTCTTTGTTGCATGGATGTGAATCCTTTTGGTATATGCCTAAGAGGGGGATTGCAGGGTCCTGTGGTAAACTAATTCCCATTTTCCTACTGAACAGCCATACTAATCTCGAAAATAGCTGTATGAGTTTGCACTCCCACCAGCAGTGGAGGAGTGTTCCCCTTTCTCCACATCCTCTCCAACATGAGTCATCATTGGTGTTTCTAATTTTAGTCATTCTGGCAGGAGTAAGATGGTATCTCAAAGTTGTGCATTTTTTGATGTGCATTTCCCTGATAGCTAAGGATGTGGAGAATTTTCTTAAGGGTCTTTCAGCCTTATTGATTTCCTCTTTTGAGAATTCTTTCTTCAGTTCTGTACCCCATTTTTTAATAGGGTTATTTGGTATTATGTGGACTAGTTTCTTGAGTTCTTTGTATATTTTGGAGATGAGCCATTTGTCAGATATATGTTTGGTGAAAATCTTTTCCCAGTCTGTGGGCTGCCGTTTGGTCTTGTCCACTGTGTCCTTTGCCTTACAGAAGCTTCTAAGTTTGAAGAGGTCCCATTCATTAATTTTGGCTCTCAGTGTCTGTGCCCCTGGAGTTATATTCTTGAAGCGATCTCTTATACCAATTTGTACAAGGGTACCTCCTACTTTCTCTTCTAAGAGGATCAATGTGGCTGGATTGATGTTGAGGTCTTTGATCCATTTGGACTTGAGTTTATGCATGGCGACAGACTTGGGTTTATCTGCAGTCTTCTACACACCCTCATTAAATTGTGTCAGCACCAATTGTTGAAGATGTTGTCCTAGCCCTATTGTATAATTTTAGCTGTTTTGTCAAAAATCAGGAGTTCATAGATGTGTGGGTTAATGTCAGGATTTTCAATTCGATTCCATTGGTCAACCTGTCTATTTTTGTGCCAAAACCATGCTGGTTTCAGAACTTTATGTTCTGTAATAGAGCTTAAAGTCAGGAAAGGTGATGCCTCCTGAAGTACTTTTATTGTATAGGGTTGTTTCGGCTATCCTGGGTCTTTTCGTTTTCCATATAAAGTTGATTATTATCCTTTCAAAGGCAGTGAAGAATTGTGGTGGGATTTTAATGGGGATTGCATTGAATCTGTAGATTGCTTTTGTCAAGATTGCCATATTTACTATGTTTATCCTACCTATCCAAGAGCAAGGGAGATATTTCCATTTCCTGGTATCTTCTTTAATTTATTTTTTTAGAGCCACAAAGTTCTTATTATATATGTCTTTTACTTGTTTGATAAGCGTTACACCAAGTTTCTTTATGTTGTTTGTAGCTATTGTAAAGAGTGATGCTTCTCTGATTTCTTTCTCTGTCTCTTTGTCGTCTGAAAAAAGTAGAGCTACAGATTTTTTTGAGGTTATCTTGTATCCTGCTAGTTTGCTGAAGGTTTTTATCAGCTGTAGGAGTTCTCTGGTAGAATTTATTGGTTCACTTATGTAAACTATCATATCACCTGCAAATAGAGACAGTTTGAACTCTTCCTTTCCAATTTGGATCCCTTTGATCTCCTTTTGTTGTCTTATAGCATTAGCTGGACCTCTGGTACGATATTGAAGAGATATGGAGAGAGAGGGCAGCCTTGTCTTGTTCCTGATTTTAGAGGAATTGGCTTAAGTTTCTCTCCATTCAGTTTGATGTTGGTAGTTGGTGTGCTGTATATTGCTCTTATTATGTTTAGGTATGTTCCTTTTATCCCTGACCTCTCCAAGATCTTTATCATGAAAGGGTGTTAAATTTTGTCGAAGGGTTTTTCCGAATCTAGAGAGATAATCATATGTTTTTTTCTTTTTCTGTTTGTGTACATGGTGGATCATGTTGATAGATTTTTGTATGTTAAATCATTCCTGCATTCCATTGATAAAGCCTAATTGGTCGTGTTGGATGATTCTCTGATTTATTCTTGAATTCGGTTTGTCAGTATTTTATTGAGTATTTTTGCATCGATGTTCATCAGGGATATTGGTCTGTAGTGTTCTTTCTAAGTTGTGTCTTTGTGAGACTTGTGTACCAAGGTTATTGTGGCCTCATAAAAATAATTTGGTAAAGAAACTTCTGTTTCGGCTAACAGAATGGATACGAAGACAGAATCCATCCTTCTGCTGCATACAAGAAACACATCTTAGCTCCAAAGATAGACATTACCTTTGGGTCTACCCAAAATCTTTGGGAAAAGATTTTCCAATCAAATGGAAATAAGAAGCAAGCAGGCGTAGCTATCCTAATATCTAACAAGTTAGACTTCAAACCAAAACTAGTCAAAAGAGATGAAGACGGTCATTTTATATTCTTCTCAAGAGAAATCCATCAACACAAAGTCTCAATTCTGAACATCTATGCCCATAATACAAAATCACCCACATTCATAAAAGAAACACTACTAAAACTCAAAGCTCATATAAAACCTCACACACTTATAGTGGGAGACTTCAATACACCACTCTCAACACTAGACCGGACCACAAATCAGAAACTCAACAAAGAAACAAAAGAATTAACAGAAGTTATATCTCAACTGGGGCTAACAGACATCTATAGAACATTCCATCCAAAGACAAAAGAATATACCTTCTTCTCTGCTCCACATGGAACCTTCTCTAAAATCGACCACATACTAGGAGACATAACAAACCTCAACAGATACAAGAGAATAGGAATAGTCCCCTGTAACTTATCGGACCACCATGATTTAAACTTGGAATTCAACAACAACACAAATAGCAGAAAACCTGCAAAATCATGGAAACTTAACAATGTGCAATTGCACCACTCCTAGGTCAAAGAAGAAATAAAGAAAGAAATTAAAGACTTTGTAATATTCAACGAGAATGAGGATACAACATACCTGAACTTATGGGACACCTTGAAAGCAGTGCTATGAGGGAAGTTCATTGCACTAAGTGCCCATATGAAGAAAACAGAGGATAGTCACATAAAAGAATTAACAGCCCAACTGAAAACCTTAGAACAGAGAGAAGCGAATTCACCCCGCAGGAGCAGACGCCAAGAAATAATCAACTTGAGGGCTGAAATCAACAAAATAGAAACCAGGAAAACAATACAAAAAAATCAATGCAACAAAGAGTTGGTTTTTTTTGAGAAAATCAACAAGATAGATAAACCTTTATCCAAATTAACGAAAAAGCAGAGACAGAACATGCAAATTAACAAAATCAGAAACGAAATGGGGAACATAACAACAGACACAGAGGAAATCCAGTCAATTTTCAGGTCATACTTTGAAAATCTGTATTCCACAAAAATTGAAAATTCAAAGGAAATGGATAAGTTTCTGGATAACTATAACTTACCAAAATTAAATCAAGAACGGACAAACAACTTAAATAGACCTATAACCCGAAATGAAATAGAAGCAGGCATCGAAAGCCTTCCAACAAAAAAAAGTCCAGGGCCAGATGGATTCAGTGCAGAATTCTACCAGACATTCAAGGAAGAACTAATACCACTACTCCTCAAACTGTTCCACAAGATAGAAACAGAAGGTTTATTGCCAAACTCTTTTTATGAGGCCACAATAACTTTGGTACCCAAACCTCACAAAGACACAACTAAGGAAGAAAACTACAGACCAATATCCCTGATGAACATCGATGCAAAAAATACTCAATAAAATAATGGCAAACCGAATTCAAAAATACATCAGAGAAATCATCCACCAAGATCAAGTAGGCTTCATACCTGGATGGCAGGGATGGTTTAACATACGAAAATCTATCAACGTGATCCACCATATAAACAAACTGAAAAAGAAAAACCATATGATTATCTCCCTAGATGCAGAAAAAGCCTTCGATAAAATTCAACACCCTTTCATGATAAAGGTATTAGAGAGGTCAGGGATAACAGGAACATACCTAAACATAATAAGAGCAATATACAGCAAACCAACTGCCAACATCAAACTGAATGGAGAGAAACTTAAGCTAATTCCTCTAAAATCAGGAACAAGACAAGGCTGTCCTCTCTCTCCATATCTCTTCAATATTGTATTAGAAGTTCTAGCTAATGCTATAAGACGACAAAAGGAGATCAAGGGCATCCAAATTGGAAAGGAAGAAGTCAAACTGTCTCTATTTGCAGATGATATGATAGTTTACATAAGTGACCCAATAAACTCTACCAGGGAACTCCTACAGCTGATAAACACCTTCAGCAAACTAGCAGGATACAAGATAAACTCAAAAAAATCTGTAGCCCTATTTTTTTCAGACAACAAAGAGGCAGAGAAAGAAATCAGAGAAACATCACCCTTTACAATAGCCACAAGCAACATAAAGTATCTTGGTGTAAAGCTTACCAAACAAGTAAAAGATCTATATAATAAGAACTTTGTGACTCTAAAGAAAGAAATTAAAGAAGATACCAGAAAATGGAAAGACCTCCCATGCTCTTGGTTAGGTAGGATAAACATAGTAAAAATGGCAATCTTACCAAAAGCAATCTACAGATTCAATGCAATCCCCATTAAATTCCCACCACAATTCTTCACCGACCTTGAAAGGATAATAATCAACTTTATATGTTGTATGTTGTATGTACTCACTCATATATGGATTTTAAAACTAGATCAAATGATCAACAGCCTATAATTCACATCACCAGAGGAACTAGGATACAAGTTGTATTCTAAGAGATTCATATAAAGTCCCTCACAGAACTGGGAAGGGACAAGTCCCCCAGACCTCAGGTAAAGTGGGGGAGGACAGCTAATGGAGAGAGAAGTAGGAGAAAATGAGAGGGAGGAGAGGAAGGCATGTGCGACCAGGAGGATTGAGCCTGGTTGGGAATGGAAAATAGGAAAGAGAGAGAGAGAGACAGAGACAGAGAGAGAGAACATAAAAGAGGGAGCCAATATTGGTTTGAAGATAAAGTTGAACACAAAAAAGGTCGAGGGAACTACAGGACTGCTCCCAACTAACAATCTCAGCTCCATGGAGTCCTCAACTATTGCCTGTTGAAAACAGGAGCAAACACCCATACATAAACACTGAGTCGAACTAGAACCCAGAAGCAGATGGAGAGGACAAGACCATGCGGTAGAAGTACATAGAGACAGCTTACCTGAACAAGGAGGAGCTAAGGGCCACTAGACTGATATCTGGGAAGCCAACAGGGGACTGACTCGGACCCCGCTGAATATGGGTCTCAGCCAGAAGGTCTGAGTAGTCTAAGAGACCTCAGACAGTGGAGCCAGGATGTATCCCTAGTGCACAAAAGGACTTTGCAAACATATCCCCCATGGAGGGATAACTGCCTTATTCTAGAGATAGGAGAGAAGCCCTAGTCCCTACTTCATAGGACCTGTCATATCTACATGACACCAACTGGATGGCATTCCCCTACATATGGTATTGTGGTGGGGGGTTGGGAGGGGAGGGTGTTTAGAGTGCATGGGAGAGGGCAGAGAGGGCAAAAGGGAGGGAAGGAGGGAGAGAGGGCTGGAGGGGAGGGAGGGAGGGAGGGAGGGAGGGAGGGAGAGGGAACTGGGATCAACATGTAAAATAATAAATTAAAAAAAAAAAAAAAAAAAAAAAACGCTTTGACTCCAAAATTTAAGTTGAAGAACAAGTTACTGGGGAAAAGTATTTCTATTTTTGTTTCCACAGAAAATGAAAAGATGTGGATTCTTTCCAGACTAATATGGTTTGATCAAGCCAGACAGCCTAAAACAGAGTACAAGCTGATCCTACATTCCAAACAGCTGGACAAAACAGCCCTGCAGACTACAGCTAGGATATCTGAAACTTCTTCGAATCCCCCAAGACAGCGCCCCTTACCAGCAGGAAGTAGTTTGGAAAGAACGACGCCCAAATTCCCAAATATTGTGTATAATTTTTTGTTTTCATTTAATTGGACTTTGTTATATGAAATTAAATAAAAATAAATAAATAAAGAAAGAAAGAAAGAAAGAAAGAAAGAAAGAAAGAAAGAAACTTCTGTTTCTATCTTGTGGAACAGTTTGAGGAATAGTGGTATTAGTTCTTCCTTGAAAGTCTGGTAGAATTCTGCATTGAATCCATCTGACCCTGGAGTTTTTTTGGTGGGAAGGCTTTCAAAGACTGCTTCTAGTTGTTTGTCTGTTCTATATTTAATTTTGGTAAGTGATAGTTATCCAGAAATCTGTCCATTTCCTTTGAATTTTCAATTATTGTGGAATACATATTTTCAAAGTATGACCTGAAAATTGTCTGGATTTCCTCTGTTTCTGTTGTTATATTCCTCTTTTCGTTTCTGATTTTGTGAATTTGCATGTTCTCTCTCTGCTTTTTCTTTAATTTGGATAAATTTTTGTCTATCTTGTTAATTTTCTCAATAAACCAATTCTTTGTTTTATTGAATTTTTGTATTATTTTCCTGGTTTCTATTTTTTTTTTTTTTTTTTTTTTATTTCAGCCCTCAATTTGATTATTTCCTGGTGTCTACTCCTACAGGGTGAATTCGTTTCTCTCTTTCCTAAGGGTTTCCTCTGTTTTCTTTATATGGGCACTTAGTGCAATGATCTTCTCTCATAGCACTGCTTTCAACGTGTCCCATAATTTCAGGTATGTTGTCTCCTCATTCTCGTTGAATATTAGAAATTCCTTAATTTCTTTCTTTATTACTTCTTTGACCCAGGAGTGGTACAATTGCACAATGTTCAGTTTCTATGAGTTTGCAGGTTTTCTGCTATTTGTGTTGTTTTTGAATTCCAATTTTAAAGCATGGTGGTCCGATAAGATACAGGGGACTATTCCTATTCTCTTGTATCTGTTGAGGTTTGTTATGTCTCCTAGTATGTGTTCGATTTTAGAGAAGGTTCCATGTGGAGCAGAGAAGAAATTATATTCTTTTGTTTTGGATGGAATATTTTATAGATGTCTGTTAACCCCAGTTGAGACATAACTTCTGTTAATTCTTTTGTTTCTTTGTTGAGTTTCTGATTTGTGGTCCTGTCTAGTGTTGAGAGTGGTATATTGAAGTCTCCCACTATAAGTGTGTGAGGTTATATATGAGCTTTGAGTTTTAGTAGTGTTTCTTTTACGAATGTGGGTGACTTTGTATTAGGGACATAGATATTCAGAACTGAGACTTTGGGTTGATGGATTTCTCCTGAGAAGAATATGAAATGACCGTCTTCATCTCTTTTGATTAATTTTGGTTTGAAGTCTAATTTGTTAGATATTAGGATAGCGACGCCTGCTTGCTTATTTCCATTTGATTGGAAAATATTTTCCCAACCCTTTACCCTGAGGTATTGTCTATCTTTGAAGCTTAGATATGTTGCTTTTTTGCAGCAGAAGGATGGATTATGTCTTCATATACATTCTGTTAGTCTGTGTCTTTTTATATTTGAGTTAAGACCATTAATGTTGAGGGTGAGTAAGGGCCATTGATTGTTGATGCTTGTTTGATTTAGGTTTGTTGTTGTCAGTGGTATTATGAATATATTAGTTCTGCTATACCCTTGGTTTCTGGTGTAGTTGGATTATCTGTTGCCTACAGCTTGTGGGCATAGTTACCTTCCTTTGGTTGGAGTTTTCCTTACAATACTTTCTGTAGGGCTGGACTTGTAGATATGTATTGGGAAAAACTTCTTTTCTCCATCTATATTGATTGAGAGTTTTGCTGGATATATTAGCCTAGCATGGCATCCGTGTTCTCTTAATACCTTTCGAACATCTATCCAGTACCTTCTGGCCTTGAGGGTTTCCATGGCGTAGTCAGGTGTAATTTTGATAGGTCTGCCTTTATAGGCTACCTGTCCTTTTTCCTTCACTGCTCTTAATATTCTTTCTTTATTCTGTATACTAGTTGTTTTGATTATTATATGTCAAGGGGTCTTTTTTCTTTGGCCCAGCCTATTTTGGGTTCGGTGTGCTTCTTGTACTTTCATGGGCATGTCCTTCTTAAGATTTGGAAAGTTTTCCTTGATGATTTTGTTGAATATGTTTTTGACACTTTTGAGCTGAGCTTCCTCACCTTCCTCTATGCCTATTATTATTAGGTTTAGCCTTTTACTGCATGTGTTGTGTTAAGGATTTGTTGGATTTATGATTTTCTTTGGTTGATGAATCTATTTTTGTAGTTTATCTTCTGCACCAGAGATTCTCTCTTCCATCTCTTGAATTCTGTTGGTTGTGCTTGTGTCTGTAGTTCCCGATTTTTTGCCCAGTTTTTCTATTTCCAGCATTCTTTCGGTTTGTGTTGCCTTTATTTTCTCTATTTCAGTTTTCAAGTCTTGAACCATTTCCTTCATCTGCTTAATTGTTTTTTCTTGGCTTTCTGTACTTTCCTTAAGGAATTTGTTCATTTCTTCTACTTTTTTTGTTTGTTTTTTCCTCAATTTCTTTAAGGGATTTTTTTCACATCTACTTTGAGGGCCTCTATCAATTTTTATGATGGTAAATTTTAAGTCATTCCCTTCTGCTTCCTCTGCTTTGTTGTTGTGTTCTGTTCTAGTTGGTGTAGATTCCCTAGATTCTGGTGGTGTCATGCTTGTCTTTCTGTTGTTCAGGGTTTTCTTGTATTGCCTTCTTTGCATAGCTTCTTTCAGTAGGTGTTGTTGTGGGTCTCCCCTTCTCTCTATGGTACTTCCCTGGTGGGCTTATGTGGGTCAGAGATTCAATATCTGTAGGTCTGTATGGCCCAAGTTCTCTAGGATGTCTCTCAGCAGACAGAGACCCAAGGATGTGTTCAAGGATGAGCATCCAGTAGAACATGCCAGCAGGAACTCACAGTGGTCCCAAAGAAATAGGCAGATCTCTCGGAGGGGCCCAGGATTCTGGCAGAGGACTGGAGGTGAGTGTTAGAGACCAAGCATGTAGTAATTACGGTTGGTCTGGTGTGGATAGGCAGGTCTCCTTTTTTCATATTTGCTCTGAGAAGTCTCAGAAGTAGGGTGGACTGTTGGCTCCGTCCTCTGTCCCAGTACTCAACCTGAACAGCAGGACCATGGGCAGTGTATGGAAGAGGGTAGGGCGAGCAGGCTCGTGGTGGTGATATGTAGGGGTGTATCAGAGCTCCAAGCTTGCTCTTGATGGATACAGGACACAGGAACAGCAGGATCAGGGGGCCCAAAAATAAAGCCTCTTAGAAGTTTTTCTTCTCTTATGTTTTCTAGCATCATATTGAATTATAGTGGAGAATATAGATAATCTTTTCATATATCAATTATAAATTGAGTGTACTCTGATTTTGTTATATGGTTAACGATTAGCTATAAATTTGCCATATATAGAGACTATTATTATGAGGTAGGTTCTCATTTAAGAATTTATCCAGGTCTTCTGACAGCCATTGTTTACAGGTGAGTCTAGGCCCAATTGGGACAGCCTCTGCCCTACAACCTCTCCCCCCATCTGAACTCCCTGGGTTGGCTGCTGATCCCGCTGGTCCTGTGCCCTGTCCCCATCGAGAACTCCCTTGGAGCTGAAGAAAGAATTCTCAATACATGAAAAAAAAAAAGGCTGAAAGACACTTAAGAAAGCGCCCCACATCCTTAGCTATCAGGGAAATGCAAATCAAAACAACTTTGAGATAACATCTTACTCCTGCCTGAATGACTAAAATTAGAAACACCAATGATGACTCATGCTAGATATAAAATGGAGAGTGGGGAACACTCTTCCAATGCTGGTGGGAGTACAAACTCATACAGCCATTTTGGAGATCAGTATGGCGGTTCCTCAGGAAAATGGGAACTAGTCTACCACAGGATCTGGCAACGACCCCTTAGGCATGTACCCAAATGATCCACATCCATGCATGAAGGACATGAGCACAGCTATGTTCATAGCAGCACTCTTTGTAATATCAAGAGACTGGAAGCAACCTAGGTGCCCCTCAATTGAAGAATGGATAATGAAGATGTGGCACATCTACACAATGGAATACTACTCTGCAGAAAAAATAATGGTATTGAAATTCACAGGCAAGTGGATGGCACTTTAAGAAACTTTCCTGAATGAGGTAACCCAGTCACAGAAAGAGGAACATAGTATGTACTCACTCAATATGGATTTTAGACCTAGAGCAAAGTATCACAATCCTATAATTCACATCACCAGAGGAACTAGGATACAAGGTGTATTCTAAGAGATTCATATAAAGTCCCTCAAAGAACTGGTAAGGGACAGGTCCCCCAGATCACAGGGGAAGTGGGGAGTGCAGCAAATGGAGAGAGAAGTAGGAGAAAATGAGGGAGAGGAAAGAAA
This sequence comes from Phodopus roborovskii, assembly GCF_943737965.1. NCBI lineage: Eukaryota > Metazoa > Chordata > Mammalia > Rodentia > Cricetidae > Phodopus > Phodopus roborovskii. The sequence continues at coordinate 105,445 of NW_026126046.1, read as the reverse complement.
AGCAAGACCAGGAAGACTGAGCCCATTTAGGAATAGAAGACAGGGGAGAGAGAAAGTACATAAAAGATGTAGCCAATATTGGTTTGAAGATAAAATTGAACACAAAGAAAGGTCTAGAAAACTATAAGACTGCCGCAAACTAACAATTTGAGCATCCTTGGAAAGGTTCCCATTCAATGTCCTTCCCGGATATTGAGATCAACAATTAACTTATCCATGGAGCCCTCATCTAATACCTGTTGGAATCAGGATCAAGCACCCATACATAAACGTTGAGTCCAAGTAGAACCCAGATACAGATAGATAGGACAAGACCAGACAGCAGAAACTCATAGAGACTGCTACCTGCACAAGGAGGAGCTAATGGGCCACCAGAGTGATGGCTGGGAAGCCAGCATGGGACTTAGTCAGGCCCCCCTGAATATGGGTCTCAGCCAGAAGGACTGAGCAGTCTAAGGGACCTCAGAGATTTGAGCCAGGAAGTAGCCCTGCTGCAAAAAATGACCTTGCTAACACATCCCCCATGGAGGGATAACTGCCTTAACCTAGAGACATGAGAGAATCCCTAGTTACTACTTCACATGACCTGTCAGATCTCCATGACTCCACCTGAATGGCATTCCCCTATATATGGAATTGGGGTGGGGGTATGGGAAGGGAGAGTGGTTAGGTTGCATGTGAGAGGGCAGAGTGGGTAAAAAGGAGGAAGGGAGGGAGGAAGGAAGGGAGGGAGTGATGGAGAACTCACTGGTGTCGACATGTAAAATAATAAATTAAATAAAAAACGCTTTGATTCCAAAATTTAAGTTCAAGGACAAGTTACTGGGGAAAAGGATTTCTATTTTTGTTTCCACAGAAAATGAAAAGATGTGGATTCCTTCCAGACTAATGTGGTTTGATCAAGCCAGGCGGCTAAAACTGTGTACCAGGTGATCCTACATTCATAACAGATGTAGGAAGAATCCTTATAGACTACAGCCAAGATTTCTGCATCTTCTTAGAATCCCTCATGACATCACCCCTTACCAGCAGGAAGTAGTTTGGAAAGAACGACACCAAAATTCCCAAATAGTGTCTATATATATGTTTGTTTTCATTTAAATGGACTTGGTTATATAAAATAAAAAAATAAAAAAAAATTATCCAGGAGTTTTATCCCAAAGGCACAAAGAAATAAGTTCATTTTTCTGCCTTGCTTTATATGATCAAATGATGTATGTCCTTACTATTCATATTATGTATTGGGTTTGTTAGTTTGATTACATTTCTAGAAAACTTCCATATCTGAAATAAAGTCCAATTGTTTGAGATTGATTTTGCAAGTGTTTAATAGACAGTTTCGTATTTGTGCTCTTTAAGAGAAGTTGTCTGTACATTTTAAGTTGGTTATTTTTATGTTATCTGTTGTGATGACAATATTAATGGCTCTATTGAGTGTACTTAGTAGTTTTACCTCCATTTCTATTCCATTCATGAACTTTTATTATTAGATCTTCAAAAGTTTAATTGAGGTAGCAATGACTGCATTTTGTCTGGAACTTTTTTTTTGGAAGATACTTTTTTGTTACAGCTGTATAATCAATGACTTTAATGAATCTGTGTAAGTTATTAATGTCTTCTGGCTTTAAATTGAATAGGCCAGATACTATTTGAAATTTACTCCTTCTACCTAGATTACCTAGCTTTTTCAAATAACAATTTCCAGACTATTAACTTTCTGGTTTTTACTGAAAGAAAGTGCTGAAATAATTTAAGGACTTTAAAAAATAACAAGTAAAGGACACATAATGATAAAAAAATGTTTTAAGGATTTGAAGAAAGAAATTGAAGTATATATCAGAAAATGTAAACATCTCCCATGCTCATGAATCAATAGGATTAAGATAGTAAAGATGGCCATCCTACCAAAAGCATTCCACAGATGCAATACAAACTCCATAAAAATTCCAAAAGTATTCTTTACAGACCCTAAATGGTCCAAGAATAGCTTAAAAATACAAAACAAGAAAGGCAATGCAGGCAATCTCACCATTCTTAATCTCAAGTTATATTACAAATAAATAGCAATAAAGTAGTCTGTTGTGGGCATAACAGGATACATATTGATCAGTGCAATCAAAGTGAAGACAAAGGCATAAGTTCACACATTTATGAACACCTTATTTTTCATAAATAAATAGAATATACACTGACAAAAGGGACAGCATCTTCAACAAATAGTGCTGGTCAAACTGGATGGCTGCATTTTGAAGAATATAAACAGATTCATACCTATCATCCTTCACAAAACTCAATGCCATGTTTGTCAAAGACATCATTATAAAATGAGATACACTGAACCCAATAAAGAGAAAATGAATAATAACCTTAAACTCATTGGGACTGGAGAGGATGTTCTGAACAGACCAACATTAACAGAGGCTGAAAGATCAACAGTTTATAAATTGAAACACATAAGACTGAAGTGCCTGTGAATGGAAAAGGACTGTACCATTTGGACACTGCACTATCTTTCAGAATGGGAAAAGATTTTTAATAATTTCACATGTAATAGAGAGCTAATATAGAAAATATTAAAGACCTCAGTAAACTTGGTATCAAAAAATAAATTACCAAATTAAAATAGAGTAGAAATCTAAGAAGAAAATTATAAATTGAGTAAACTCAAGTGGGTGAGAAACACTTAAGGAAATGTTCAACAATGTTATCCATCAAGGAAATGCAAATCAAACATTTGAGATTACATCTTAAACAAGTTAAAATTGTTAAGATTAAAAATGGAAGTGACAGTTCTTATAGGCAATAATGTTGAAAAAGGTGCCACTCCTCCATTGATGTGGGAGTTCAAACTTATCTAATCACTATGGAAATCAGTATGTTGGTTCCTTCAAGAGATGGGAATTGAGCTACCTCAAGATCCTACAATATCAATGTTGGGCTTATATCCAGAGGAGGCTTCTTCCTACCACAAGTACACTTGCTCATATAATATCCCCCAAATGAAAGCAATGCAGTTGCCCCTAAATCAATAGGAAAATAAATTGTGGCATATTTACATGTGAAGATTTATTCATCTGTTAAAAGTGGCATTATGTGTCATTTTGAGTGAGGTGACACTGAGAAAAATAAATATGGTGTGTGTTCATTACATCTTGATATTAAACATTAAATAATATAACACAGCAAATAAAACACCCATAGACAGATATTGGGGTTCAGGCTTCAAACTGAGTGTCTGAAAACAAAGCAGCTCCAGTTCAGGCTGAATAGGCTATTCCTGTTTCCATGAGCTCTCACCAAAACTCAGGCTGTAAACTCTCCTCAGCTTGGTGGAAATTGAATGCCTCTCTGAGACCTTGCTTCTGTCTTAAATACTTCCCTAATGTTGGGATTAAAGATATATTTCTCTTTTAGACTGATTCACGCTTGTGTAGATCTGAGTGTCGTTGGACTCACTGAGATCCATCTATCTCTTAAACCTGAGTCCTAGGGTTAAAAGTCTGTATGAACACCTTCTGGCTTCTGGATGTTGGGATTAAAGTTGTGTGTTACCACTGCCTGATCTTTACATATTTAGGTTGACCTTGCTTTTTTAAATCCTTAGTTTAGATTTAATAAACCATAGGTAATATATCACTACAAAAATTGTATTGAACATATTCATAGATCAAGACTGATAAGGCATAGATGAAGAGACTAGGAAGGACACATGTTTCTCCCTGCACAAGAAACAAAATTGATTTCATGGGTGGAAGGAAGAATGAGAACAGGAGGATCATGTGGAATGTTGGAGATGATATAGGATTGAGTTTTCCTTAGTTAGGATTAAAGATAAGTTACATAGACTTTAGACACACAGAGATAGGATAGATAATGGAATATTTTCTTCTAATGTTGCTAAATGTTAATGGACTAAATATTGTTAACTGTGATTCATACTTGGTACGTGTTCTGTTTTATATTTTGCTTTTATAAGGTTAAGAACCTTCTTTTTATTTAGACAGAAAAGAGGAGATGACACAATGTAAACTGGAGAGATCAGAACACTAACCCTTCTCTGGTAAGAGGAGACCTCGTGGAAATACTTAGATTAATAGAAATGTGTTAATATTTAAGACAGAGCTAGCTGACAAGAAACTAGTAACTGGCCAACAGCAAAATATCAAATACAGAGTCTGTGTGTGTTAATTGGGGCTGGCATGGCAGTGTGACCAGACCGTCGGGAAAAAACTTACTAGAACTATGCTGTGTTCTACTCAAGGCTCCATGAAGTACACAAGGAAGACAATTCACTCTAATCAGACTGTGAAAGGCTCATACAAAATTGTAGAGATTGAAGCAGCAAGTGCAGGGGCTACATTAGTATGCTCAAGGTATCCTGTATATATTCTACAACTTTCAGTTTATTTCATGGAACTCCTGAATGTGGAAACAAGTGGGACTCTAACTCATGTTCCTTTAGGCTCCTTTTTTTACTATTGACTTTTCTTGTCAACATCGGTAAGATCGTTTTCATTTTATCTTCTTATATACTATGTTGTTGTGTTTTGTTATAATCTACCAGATGCCTGTCACATGCTAATGAGAGAAAAGGAATGAACTTAGCTAGGAGAGAAGGTGTGGAAGAACTGTGAGTAATAGAGCATAATTATATTCATATTCTATTGGATGAGAGAAGCAATTTTTTTCACAAAATGTGGGGAAATAAAAATCTGACAGAGGGATAATCAATCACCAGGGACAAGCCCCGCAAATTAGTTATCTAATACTAAGTGTTCATCATTCAAAACATAAACATATGAAAAATACTCTGTAGATTCTGCATGTTTTATTTATGTGTTTGTTCGAATGTGTTTGAGTGAATTTGAGATGATCTAGAGGATTGAAAGTGAAAGGAGTTGGAGGAAGGTAGAAGAGGGATTAGATCTCAAACAGTACACATATATTATTTTTTTAATTAAACATGAAAGAACAAGTATGAGATTTTGTTATAAAGCATGAGGAAAACTTGGCTGATTCAGAGGCATGCAAAGGTGTTCAAGTTGGGGGACAAACATGCCAGGCAGACAGAGCTTAGTGAGTAGTTTTATTCAAGAAGGAAAGGTTAGAAGGAAAGATAAAAATGGTAAAGAGACACAGAGACAGAGTATAGAAGAGTACAGAAGAGAGGGAGACAGGAAATGCCCTGTTCATCCCAGGGAATAGCAGAAAAGAGGGCATTAAGTGGGGGTCTTTTAAAGGAGTCCTTTGTATCTGCATCAGACTAGTAGTAATGGAACCCCGGGCAGGCCAGAGTACTGCCTGAATGCATTCTGCCAGATGACAGGGGCAAGCCAACATAAGATATAGTATATTTAGTCTCTCCATGTTGTACAGTGGATTACAATTTGTATCCATCTAACAAACTGAAAAAGTTCTTTACCTTGCCCAATATCCCTTATTGTCTTCTCAAATATCTGCCACATATCATTACACTGTTCTCTCCATCAGTTTGATCAATTTAGAATCCACATGATTTTATTGTTGTTTCTTGTTTATTTTGCTTAGTGTACATGTTTGGATGAGCATGCAGTTTTGTTTTTACCTCATTTTTAACATCAATTATTTCTAAAAGCCTTACAAATAAGCTGGCCATTGGTAGTACAGGCCTTTAATCCCAGAACTCCAGATGGAGAGGCAGGCAGATCTCTGTGAGTCAGAGATTAGCATGGTCTACAAGAGCTGGTCCTAGGACAGCCTCCAAAGCCACAGAGAAATCCTGTCATGAAAAACAAACAAACAAAAACTTGACAAATATAATCATACATCAAATTAACCAGAAGCAATTTGAAATTTCCTATCACAAGTCGGTGTCACACTGATTAGAAATCAGCCATGGACACTGTGTTAGGTATTCTATACAGGCTCCAGGGTCCCTGAACTTGCTTTTTCCTCCCTACCACTTTTCTAATGAGAAAGGGTACCATTTCTTAGGAAGCCTGTCTCTATTTTTCTTATCTGCCTATACCCTCTTAACATTATCTCTGTCATGTCTTTCAAAGATAAACAGGGAAAGAGAGGAAAGTAAAGGATGTGGTAACATTTAAAATGATTCCAAGTCAGACTATTATAAATGGCCGTGACAAGACTTATTTGATGGCAAAGATATGGGGTTCAGGGAAGTAATTTGATGACAGGTTGTGTCCCTGACCTGTGATTTGAGGGTTTTTTTTTTTTTTTTTTTTTTGGTATCATACATAAAATTAAACTGTCAGTATTTATGTAATTCTTACTGGGAATCAAGTTTAAAGAAATGTTGGGGTAGTTTAGTTTTGGCTATGTCAGAGGATGAAAATGAGCAAAAACAATTACCCTAAGAATACGTTGCATGCTTTATTATAGTTGATAAGAGGTATGTTACATGACTTATCATCATTGTACATTATAAGATGTACACCATGGAGAAGTCCAATATTATGCCCTATGAACTTCAGTGTTGAGGTTGTCATCTCCCAATTTAAGTTAAGAGGTAGGTTATTAAGTCTCATTTATTATAATGTTATAGGAAAATACTAAAAGATAAGATCAACAAAAAAGGCTTTTGATATCTATATTGTATCTATATTGTCATAAATATTTTTGATAGATTAAAATGTTACTGTCTAGTTCTCTGTTTGTTATAATAGACTCCTGTTTCAGGATTTTATTACTTAGAAAATTTACAAGAGAAATTAGTTATAGCAACTTTTTCATAGAAAATGATCTCACAGTAATGGAGTCCCTTTTCCCAGTATTAGACAAAGTACTATGGGTTTGGCCTGAATGAAATATGTAATCCATTCTTATTCAGGAGACATTTAGATGTCAATATCTAATTGATCATTTAAGAGAAAAATAAAATTCCATTGACTCTTATACTATTTTCAGCAAAGTCCCTATGGGAACTACTTGTATATACAGAATATTTTTTTCTAAAACTATGAATTTGACAATAGTGTCTCTACTGGACATAGTTAATAAAGAATCATGTGAAATTATAGTGGAGAAGGGTAACTTAATGTTGTGAGAAGTGTTCTTTGACAGAGCTTGTGTCCTATAATTGGTAAAATCATTTTTAAATTTGATCTCAGCATTTAAGGGAATAGACCTTTTTGTTCCTCTATCATAATGAATTGAACCAATGATATCTTGAGACTGAGAAGGATTTTCCTCATAAAGTAGAAAATTATTAATGGGAAATAATTGAATAAATATATCTCACATGAATTTAAATTTAAAGTGATCACTTGTACTAAGAGATGAACATGTTAATCAATTTAACCTTTGTTACACATCCCTGTTGCATTTTAAGACTATGTATATTACTAAAATGAATACTTGCTTATTTCTTTTGATGTATAGTATTACCAAGACCAGAGGAGGTCGTGGTCCTTAGTTAGGAATTAACTCAGAGCCTGACCTTCTGGCTTCTCCAGCTTCCTTTTACTAGTTCATCTGTCAATGTTCATACAAATCAAAAGCCAATCTAAACTATGCCTTAAATTGAAAGCATGGAGCATAAACTTTTTTTTCCATGTTGACACTTTCTTCATAGGTTGAACATTTATTGAAGTTCATCACATAGGTTATTCTTGGTCTTCCTGAACAAAAGAACATGTAACTCTCCACAGTTACAGAACATTTGGAGAGATATCCTGTAGGTATCCATGACATAGTTGCCCTTGGATTCCAAGGGAAAAATATATTTCTCTTTGAATGTCTATGACCACATTGGTCTAGTTTCCACATGTTATTTAATACCCTGTAAGTCATTTATGCATAGTTAAAAACTCTTAGCAATATTTAGAAAAAAAAAAACATGGTAAAATGTAGTATTTAAATAAGCTTTGAGGAGACATACATTTTTGTCCTTTAGATTAGTCCTTGTAACTATACTGAAGTGTACAGCAATAATTCTACTGGTATAAACAGAGGTTTAACATAAATGAACTGAATTTGACCTTGGCAAATTTTTACATTTATTATAAAAATGCCCTTCCCAGAGAATGCTATCAACAACTAACTTATACATGGAGCCCTCAACTAATGCCTGTTGGAAACAGGATCAAACACCCATACATAAACACTGAGTCGAACTAGAACCCAGATGCAGATGGAGAGGACAAGACCAGGCTGCAGAAACACATACAGACAGCTTACCTGAACAAGGAGGAGCTAAAGGCCACTAGACTGATAGCTGGGAAGCCAGCATGGGACTGACTCAGGCCCCCCTGAATATGGATCTCAGCCAGAAGGACTGAACAGGCTAAGGGACCTCAGACAGTGGAGCCAGGATTTATTCCTGGTACACAAAAGGACTTTGCAAACCCATCCCCCATGGAGGGATAACTGCCTTAATCTAGAGACAGGAGAGAATCCCTAGTCCCTACTTCACAGGACCTGTCAGATCTACATGACCCCAACTGGATGGCATTCCCCTACATATAGAATTGTGGTGGGGGGATGGGAGGGGAGGGTGTTTAGAGTGCATGTGAGAGGGCAGAGAGGGTAAAAGGTTGGGAAGAAGGGAGGGAGGGGAAACTGGGATTGACATGTAAAATAATAAATTAAATAAAAAAAAATGCTTTGGCTCCAAAATTTAAGTTCAAGGACAAGTTACTGGGGAAAAGAATTTCTATTTTTGTTTCCACAGAAAATGAAAAGATGTGGGTTCCTTCCAGACTAATGTGGTTTGATCAAGCCAGACCGCCTGACACAGAGTACCAGGTGATCCTACATTCAAAACAGCTGGACAAAGCAGTCTTACATACTACAGCCAGGATGTCTGCCTCATCTTCGAATCCCCTTACCAGCAGGAAGTAGTTTGGAAAGAACAATGCCCTAATTCCCAAATATTATCTATAAATGTCTGTTTTCATGTAAATGGACTTTGTTACATAAAATAAATTAAAAAAATAAAAAATGTGAAAAGTTTATGAAATATGCAGCAATTTTAATGTTGCACATATCATCTCAAAATCATTCTTCAAAATATATAAGAGAATTCAACTGCTCTCTCTTCATCATCTGATAATCCCTAGTAATAGAATAATTTGTTTGATAGAGAAAATGTCCAAACAGGATAGTATTTAATTCTGCTATTTTCTAGTTCTATCATGAGAAAAAGTGTCCTAGATTACATCTTTGTTTTGTTTTGCTAGTCTCTTACCCAAAATCAATTTAGTGGAGGAAAGAATTTATATTGATTAGAGGTTACAGTTCATCACTGAGGGAACCTAAGGTAGGATCTCGAGATTGGAACCTGGATACCGGACCTGAAGCAGGAATCATGAGAAAATGCTACTTACTGACTTATTTCCCCAATATCCCTAAGCTAATATTTTTACACAACCCATTCCACCTGTCCAAGGGTGGTACCAGCAACAATAACCTGGACCCACTAGCTTCTATTAGTGATTAAGAACATGTTTCTACATATAAGCCCTTAGATGAATCTGTTGGAGGAAATTTCTCCATTGATATTCTATCTTCCCAGGTGATTCTTTTTTGGGTTAAGTTGACAAAAACTAACTAGTAAAAAAGAAAAACATGTAGAGAAAAAAAAAAAAAAAAAAAAAAAAAAAAAAATGGGAAGAGTATCCAGTTTGTTAAGGGAAGGAAGTAAGTGAAATTTGCAGACAAGGTGGGTATTAAAATCAATTCAATTGTAAATGAGAAAGCTATCATTTAATAGAAGCCAGCAGATCTACACTAGTAAAATTTGAAATAGGTCTTGAGTGTAAGACATTACCAATAGCAGGCTCCAACTATTGAGGATACTTTTGAAAGGGTATCTTTTGCCTGGGTATAACTTAAAAAGTTCAAAGAGGGCACTGAAACTGTGTCCCAGGATACATATGAAACAAGCTACAGAATGTGACATTGTAGTCTAAATAGTACTGGTTTCAAAGCAGGGGATGTTAAATGGCAACTGTTTCCCAAATGTTAAAAATAACAGGCTATGTCTAGTGGAGTTAGATGTAAACTTAAGGGCATGAAGATAAAGTCTAGGTTACAATAGAATCCCTGTAATTTGGGGTATGCCAGGACCATAGGATGTCTAATGAATATTGCTGCAGATATGGAGTTTAGCTGGTTCAAGGAAGGGTCTATGCATGATATACGTTTCAAAATTAGAAGGACTGTCATTGGAAATGAGGCAATTGGAATACAGATGGTTACATTACCACCCCCCATGGACTGCAGGAATTAGATCACTGCCATTCTCCCCATGTTTCAGTCTTGCTATGGTCTGAAATTTATTTGCTATATATAATCCCTCCTTCTTAGAATGAACTATCACTTGTTTTACCAGAGCTGACCAATAAGAGAGATGGACTAATTTTGAATCTGAAATGAAAATTAGGTTTTATATGCAAAGAGTAAAGCATTATAATATAAAAGGATGTGGTTAGATATCAAATAGACAATAGATGTGAAGTTGATTAATCTATATTTTCATTTTTATTTCATTTATGATTACAATGTTTTAAGCATATCTTTGAATACATCCTTAATAGTTTTGGTATAAAGTTTTCATTACAGTGGAAAGACTCAACCTGACTTTATAACAGTCTTTTTCATGGGTTAAAGTCCTGAATCTACTACTTGAAGAAAACCAGCAAAGCATGTACATTCTTCTTTCTCAGCTTCCTGACTGTGAAATAAATGAAATCAGATACCTTACATTACTGATGCTATGCTTTCCTTGTTGTGATAGACTGCATCCTTTTTCAAAGTATCTGGTAGACTAGGTCTATTTATTTTTACATTGCTGTTTTCAGATAAGTGATGCCATTAATTACAAAAACAATTAATGTGAACAGATATTCAAATTTAATCTCCGTTTAAGTTTAAAAAAATCTGCTTAAAATTTTAATGTTACTTTTTATAAAATTATATTTTGTATTCATTTAGAAGTTTATCTGTATCTGCAACATAACTTTGCATGTAACTACAAAGTTTGTTGATGAAATTATTTTCCATAGGAGATTAAAAAAAAATGGTTTACCTCTCCTCCCTTATTAGCAATTACTGACAGAGGCCTGATTGTTCTAATATGCAGTCTGGAGCACCCTTTATTTTATTGAGATTATTTATAAAACATGGGTGGTTTAATGGTTTTATGTTGGGGTTTGGGTGATGATTTTGCAGTAGTCTCGGAAGCCATTCATTTTTCTTCATGTCGTAAAATGTCTTTTAAAGAATGGCAAATAATAGTAATTCTGTAGTATATGAATTTGGAGAATTAGCTATTATTATTATATATAATAGAGTGTTTTGAATAATAGTGACCCCGCCATACAAAGGGAAATGTATTTGAATGATTACCCAACTAGTAGTGGAACTCTTTGATGATTAAGAAACAGATTGGTCAAGGTTTCAAAAGTCCATGTCATGCTCAGTCTTTACCCCTACTTTATGCAGATCAGGTTGCACAACATTTATATACTTCTGAATCTACTTATCAGACTGCATGATGTCTTGTTTTTTCCCATGATGACAGTGGACTAATCCTCAGAAACTATTAACAAACTACCATTAAATGATTTCTTCTATAACTTTTGCCTTTTCATGGTGTCTCATGCAGAGTTCCAATGAAAATTTGCAAGAGTTGTTTTGCTCCTTTCATTACATGGGTCACCGGGATTGAAATCATCCAGATTGACAGTGAGCACTATTACATGCTGACATACCTTCTAGACACTCAACCTTTTAATTGTAAATAACTGATATTATTTTTCATGGCACTGCTTTACTTCAATCATATACATTTTCTCTGAGTTCGAATTGTTATTTTTTAAGACTCTCTCATTACCTTGTGCATAGATTATAAAGAATATTACTATACTTTCAAGATTGGAGAGTTTGGTTTGGTATATTTTATTATTTATTTCAGAGTGCTTTTTTTGTTTTTGTTTTTATATTATCCAGTTTAATAATTCTTTTGTTACAACTGAGTTCTTATTTTTTATTGATTCTTTTTTTGTTATTTTACTACTCTTCATTGTAGTTCTTATTTTTTTTAGTCACTACAGAAACTTATGTAACTTAAATGGCACGCTAATCAATTAATTAAACTATTTGAGGAGAGATTTTATTTATCTGGTTATTGTGATGCTAGGGATCAAACCTAGTGTTTTAAGTTACATAAGTAGTATGGCTCTGAACAATATTTCCAGACTTGGAGTAAAATTATTATTATAAAAATGAAAAAAAAACTAATATTCATGTTCCTATTCTCTCTGCATTTTTCAATTAGTCTTTCAGTACTTTTAGTACTGCTACATTTAATGGTGTAAGTTTTCTTTAATAAACAAGTATGACCTAGGAAATACACAAGAAGGGTTTTATAGCACAATTATTCCTATTTTGACCAACTTGTTGACTCCAATAATAAAGATCTAAGGCTCATTTTATTTTCACTTTCTAAGGGAAATTATCTTTCTCATTCTTCAACAGAGCACAGATAGAAATGAATTGCATCACTTCAACATTTAGTAATAAAAAATATCTTCATTTTGAAATTACTTTATCACTTCACTTCTGACTTCTAATATATCCAATAAAAATCTCTGCTTGGAATTGATGTGCCATTATAAAAAATGTTTCTTTAGACACATCTGACATTTTTTTCATTTTATTTAATTTCTGGAAATTTAAGAGCGATGATTCTTAACTTATTATTATTTTTTTTTAATTTGTCCTTTTTCCCTCATTTAAAACTTCAATAATGGGGATGGTATCTGCTCTTTCATTTTCAACAGTCCCATAAATCTTGTTTTGTTAGGTATATTCACAGTTCTCTATTCTGATTCAGTAAATCTACTGATTTATCTTTAAGTTGTAATTCCATTCACTGAATTCTGCCTGGTTAATTTAAATTTCAGGTACATATGTTCACTTTAATATATTTTGTAATTTCTACTTGGTGTGACTTTCTCTGTTTCCATTTGTTTTAAAATGATAGATGATATTTTTCTTGCTTGTTGAAACACTTTTTTATTGCTGTTATTTAACCCATCAGTCAGTTCTAGCATCTGATTCTTCTAGTTATTGGTAAGTATTGATTTTCTTTCCAATATCAAGTTGTAATTTAATCAATCTTTGATACTGTAAATTTCAGCTGTATATTATATACTTAGTGCATTATTATTGTGAGGACAGTGATTCTGCAATTGTGTTAGACAATTCTCCTTTACATATGTACCAGATGAGAGCCTATGTATGGTTGCCACTGTAGCCAAAAAATACTACATTAAACAGTTACTAGCACTGTTAATTAATATAAAAATATCGACTTTTACTTCAAAATCTTTTATCACTCATATAGATACAATGCTGTTAGTTCTGGGACAACAGTAAATGCTATTTGTTATGTTTGTCAAGCTCATACCAACTGAGCTCTTTCATTGGTTCTCAGTCTTCCTAAAGCTGTGACATTTTAATCCAGTTCCTCATGCTGTGGTGATAACCAATCGTAACATTACTTTTGTTGTTACCTACTAACTGTGTGTGTGAATATGTATATGGTGGAAATATACTCAGCCATAAAAACAAAATTCAGCTGATAAATAGAATAAACCAGAAATTAATGAATTAAATAAGATAATCCAGGCTAAAATTTGGAATGCCTGACCTTGTATTTTATGTATGGAACTTAACTTTTTAGAATATTTCTGTATTTAAAATGTATTTTTTTATTTTACATAACAACCTCAGCTTGTTCCCTCCCCTTCTCCTGCTCCCACCTCTCTCCACCTTTCAAGCCCCATCTAATCCTCAGCAGAGTTAAGGTCTTCAAAGGGGACTCAACAATGTCGGACATAGCAAGTTGAGGACCTGCCTCCTGTATCAAGTCTTAGCAAGATATCCTAACATATGGAATGGGTTTCAAAAGGCTTGTTCATGCACCTGGGATAGGTCTTTGTGCCACTGACATATACATTGCTCTCCCCATCTATCCCTTCACCCACTCAGTCTCCTTGATTCCTTATGCTCTCTTCCTTCATTCCATCTCTCCTAACCACTGCCCCCCCCAAGATTGCCCAAGAGATTTTAACTATTTTCCTTTCCTGAACAACTCCATGAGTGTCCCTGTTTGTGTCCACTTTTTGTCTAGCTTCTCAGGCATTGTAGATTGTAGCCTCATTATCTTTTGGCTATAGGGCCTACTACCAGGAAACAGTAAACTACCACTATAACCAGGAGTGGCAGTATTTTATAACACATAGAATAATGGTGGTTATATATACATTTCCCCCTGACAATGTGGCACCCTCCCATGGGATCATTCTCAGATGCATATGTCAAAGCTCACTTAAGAGACATGCAATTCTTCCTACCCAATTCAATTAATCTTTCCTTATGTTCTCTCTCTCTCTCTCTCTCTCTCTCTCTGTGTGTGTGTGTGTGGGGGGGGTTACACATGAATGCACATGTATGCTGTGTGATTTCTCTTGAGACAAGATGAACAAAAGTCTATTCACACCAGAAATTGAACCAAATACCAAAGTAACATTTTCAGTAAAGTTCAACTTGCTGAAGCAATCATTATATGAAGGTTAGTTACATGAGTATGGTTGAAAGATTACACACAGGATCAAGTGTGTCTCTAAAGCAGAAACATCACTGAAAATCCCATCTCAGCATGGATGGGAATCTATGAAATCTGCATCCTTGGAGTTCTCTGAACTACTCACAAGCACATGGCTAGCGTGGGTAACTCCCCTATCCTATTGTATACTCTTGGGGAGTGAGCCTTATATAACTTGTAAGTTTCAACTTTTCTAGACTTCTAAGATAGTACGTAGTCCCTGGTATTGTTCACCTCCATTTTCCCTCAAGGTGTGGTTGTTTCAGTTCAGAAGAAATTTCTATAAAACTAATGGACACCTAATTAGATCCTATTTTCTTGATATTGTGCATAGATTTTGTGTTTTAGGGATACTTATTATCAGTGAGTTCATATCTGAAAATAATCAGAATATTACATGTGGTGATTTGTTCAATTAATGAACCACTAAGTTGATTGTTCAATTAGGTACCTCTCTCTCTCATATATATATATATATATATATATATATATATATATATATATATATAATATGGAAGACAAAAGTCAGGCTTATTTTTACCAATGCCAATTGAATTGAGCCAGATACATCTATATTTGTTAAAATTTAAATGTTATCAACTTTTAGCCAGGATTTTATTTTGCTACTAGAAATTTAAAGTTTTACCTTATGATTTATTTAATATCTTCATAAGTATGCTATAAAATGGTATTGTACTGTGCAATTTATAAACCTTTATTATTCAAATGTTCAATGATTATAAAGGTAGAAATGTATATTTTAGAAACATGCATCTCTTCTAAAACATTTATTAATAGGTAATATCCATAAATTGATCCTGTCATAATTATTTGCAACCAACATCATTAGTCTTTAATTCACAATTTCTTTTTAGAAGCAGTCAATGACTATATTCCTGGCATTGCTAGTTCTTGAATTTAAAATTAGGTAGTAATTTAAATTGTCTAGAAATACCAATAAATTAATTAGAGTTCACCAGCAAAGTACTGTTATAATTCACACAGTGGGATTATTTAAAGCAGAATTTTCTTAATTGTAAAACAATATTTTCTGCAAGGACATTGAGGCTGGATCATGTTCTTCATATTTCTGCAAAACGGAGGATAGAATGTTCCATAGTTGGAGGTGGTGTAAACTTTGTTACTGGAAATTAATAGTTTTGAATCCTTGTTTCCCTAATATGTCCAATTTGAGTGAATTACAACTATACAACTTTAATCCCAGCCCTTGGAAGGCAGAGACATGTGGATCTCTGTGAGTTCAAGGTCAGCCTGGTCTACAGAGCTAGTTCCCCAGGAGAGGCCCCAAAGCAATGTGGAGAAACCCTGTCTCAAATAGACAAAACAAACAAACAAAAAGCAAAACAAACAGAAAACCTCAATAAGCAAATGCCACTTACTCTTTAATCCTTTCGTTTTAAAACATTGCAAATAAGAGTTATTGCAACCTATGTTGAAGAAGTGAGAAATACTGCACTCTGATCTCTTCTTCATGGGGCCCAGACTTTTACAATGTGGAAGTAGATTTACTGTAAGTCCAATATAGACACATCAATCATAAGTCACTTGTAGATTTATAATTAAAAATTTGGTTGTCAGGGAGAGAGTACTAATTAGATGTCTTTTAAGAAAGCAGTATTTTTTCTTTGAGTTTTGCATTCACTATCTGTTGTATCCACACACAGAGAAAACACTTAGGCTATAATTCCATAGCTGCCTTGTGACAGACTTTTTAGAAGGATCATATATTACTTTTCTAAAAGTTGTGGTAAAGCAGGACCAAGACCAAAGTTGGAGCATAATCTAAAAGAAACTAAAAGATTACTATATAAATTATATTAAAGGAAGCTATTTGATAACAAAGGAGTGAAAGATGCTATCAAAACACAACTTGTAATATACCAAGAATGTACATATATGTAGATTTAAGGTTTGACTGACAGGTATTTTTTTAATAATAGACCCCCTATCACCCCTTTGAATCCCTTATTTTTATTACTAATTATTGTTTGGCACAAGTATGAAAATTGTAAACCCAAAAGATGCAAAAAAGCTAGCTCAACTTCATGTTAGGACCTCTAGTCTGTATACTGCTCACCATGATTAATTCAAGTTGTGCAAGGTAGACAATCTTTGAAAATTGTGCCACCTCATGTAAGGTGAGTTTACCCACTTAAATGGTATTTGCAGAGGTAATCTTTCATAACCAAATTTAAAGTAAGTAAAAAGTGGTTGTATCACCTTGCACAGGTTATTTTTCTCTTTTGTCATGTAGATCATTGCAAATGGGTCATGATAAGAAGAGAATCTGTAAATATCAAGTGTTTGACTGTCACTGGCATCATACATCAATTTGGAATTGCAAGCAACAGTCTCAGTTGTTAGCAAAATGTGTGATGTATCTCATTATGCGATTACTGGTAAAAAATAGTGTTTCTGTGAGGACTCCAGAGACCTGGCAACACAACTGGTACTTTTTTGGATTGGGAGGCAAAACACATCAAGCAGACATTTGGGAATCTATGAAGCAGATGGTGTTGTGTACGAAAAACAAATGACAAAAATGTATTAATTTATGGACGCTCCACGGATTAACCATCATTTATAAAGACTACTAGAGTAGGCCTGTGCCCAGAGAGCACCATGTGCCACCCTGAAGTGCAGTAAAGACCACTTAGAAACAGCCTAGATACAGTGTTAGGAGAGAGGCACAGAATGCAAACAGATGAGGGTACCTATTCCTGGTCAGGAATTTTACAAAAAGGAGAATAAAATAATATCTAGCTGCTGTTTGGCTTTTTAGAAACTTCCCAATATATAGTAATGTCAATGGCAGTTTAGAGTCCCAAATTCTCCTTTCAATACAAATTTAAGTTCTTCTCTGGAAGCATACCACCATATTTTGAATTGAAGAGAACAGTGAGAAGGGAGAAATTTAATTTACAAAGCAAAGTTTACATCTGTGCCATTGTGATATTCTAAAATGGTGGGTTATTCAAACAGAAAAGAAGAAAAATGTTTATAATGGTTCAAATGGTACTTACATGGGAGAATATAACACAATTATTTATATTTCTTTTTTTCTGAGTTAAATGGTTTTCTGGAGTAATACAAAAATAATTAATTGCCTTACACTAACCTGTTTTTAATTAACAGATTTCCTCCACAGAAGTGACAGTATTTCATCAGGGAGTAATTTACCAAATTAATCTAATAGTTTCTCAATCATCAAAAGAAAGTAAAAGATGACTTTTAATAGAATATAAATTATTTCACTTCATTTTTATACTAAAACTACATATTATATCAACACTACTTCACCTTGTGTGATATGGTAAGGCCTTATTTTCATAAATTGTTGAGTTCTCATTGATTATTTAAAGTAAATTAAAACTTAAACATTTAATCGAAAAATATGGGTTTTTATTTTCAACTTATTTAATTTTAATTGTGTTATCCAGAAAAATAGGTATCTGAAAGTAAATTTGTTGTGATAACACTGAACAGGTAATTGTCTGTTAACTGTTACCAAATGTCTAATACCTCCCCATCCTGTGTGTTTACATATGAATGACAGAATTAAAGTTAAAAGGGCTTATAACAAAGATGCAGTAAATGTGAAAATTTTGTGGGTAGGTTTTATATCCAAAGTGGTATGAGGTATAGGGGTGTCAGTTGTAAACAAGGAATTATGGTAGCACACCACAAATAAAGAAGCTAGGAAAAAACAAAACAAAACAAAGACACTGTATATTCCCATGTTCCCAGCATTCTATTTCTCTGATCTTGATATTCACATCCTTTTGAAAAAATATAATAGGAAATTATTTGAAAAGAAAGATAGTGAAGATAGTGACTTCCCAATTTTTCTTATGAATATTTACTTATCAGGACAAAGTAAAGTGTGATAAGTGTTTAACAGCCACGAAGATGAATCATAAAATACAACATTCCATTTAAAGGCAAAATTATTATAATCACAATGAGGATTTGACAAACCTAATCCTGCTTTTCATATTTTCATGATAAATTCTGGATGATAAAACTTCTGGTTTAAGAAGAGTAAGTGCTTATTCATCCATCGAAGACAGAGTGTTTCTGTACCCAAATCAACAGATAAGACAATGATCATGTGTTTAAGATTTAGATTTACTTATGTATAAAACCTTGGTTTTATTTTTGGGGTCAGATTAGATTTATGCTAACATCTCCCTTTCCTTTCCTTGTCAATCATAAGTGGAGTTTCTATATATAAATTAATATAAGCTTTTTCAAATTATATGCACATTTTATCAAATACTAAATCCAAGAAATTCCACCAAATTCAAAAAAAATGGTATCGCCTGAATTTTATAGACATTAAACTGCCCAACATTGGTACTAGTACTAAGGAATAGACTGGCATCATTCTGAAGGGAACAGAAAGCAACAGAGACTTTGTGATTCAGTGTGATTTTCTTTTTTTCCAGGAGCTTGGGGTCACATAGACGGGAAGCAAACAGAATCAGTTAAGGTTTCCTGTAGCTATTGTTCTGCTATAAATGGGTATTTGTTGCCTTGTTTACTGTGAATCATTTGTAACGCTAAAATAAATACATGTGACAAATATACTTTTTATAAATCCTATGAATAGAACTTCAAAGAAAAACAATTCTACAAAAGAAGTACATTGATAAATTAACAAATCTGACACAATTTCTTGTAGATATATAAAACTTGCTAGGACAGCATTTTAATTTTAAGTCCCTATATATTCTAGTTTTGAGATATTAATAATAAAAGTGTTTTGAACATTAATGCAAATAATATATATACAGTAACTCTTAGAAATTAATAATCAAATATTTCACATTTATGATGACATATTTACATTAATTAAAGATCTTATATCAGCAATTTAAGTTTATATTTTATTTAATTAAAAGAACATTTAAAAAAAGGTTAAACAAATCATGAAAGGAAGCAGAAAAGACAGTGAATACAGTGAAAAAATATTGATTCTTATAAATGATCAACAAAACTCAGTTATAGAGAGAGAGGAGTACTAAGCAAAGGGGTGAAGACCATGCTTGGGAAACCCACAGAAACAGCTGGCCTGAGCAAGAAAGAGCTTATGGATACCAGTCTGACAACTGGGGAGCCAGCATAGGACAATACCAGGCTGCCTGAATGTGGGTGTCAATTGGGGGACTAGGGCAGACTATGGAACCTCTGACAGTGGAACCGGTAATTATTCCTAGTTCATGGTCTTGAGAGCCCATTCCCTATGGAGGGATATATTCTCAGCCTATATACATGGGGGAGCATCTAAGCTCTGCCGGAAATGATGGGACAGACTTTAATGATCCACCATGGGATGCCTCACCATCCCTGGGGAGTGGATGAGGTGTGAGATGGAGAGTAAGTGAGGGGTATTGGAGGATGGTATGTAAAAGAAGATTGATTATAAATTTTAAAAATGCTTCAAATACTAAATGAAGAATTTAAAGAGAAAGTTTTACTCTGAACATTAGAGAAATAGGAAGAGTGATAGCAAAAATTACAGTGATTCTTCTAGTTTTGAAAGACATTTATATAACTTGTGTTGCTTTTTAAATAATTGATAATAATTGTAGTGTTATACCTATATTTTTGTTTCTTTATTTTTTTCAGTCAATAACTTAAAATTGTCAATGTTTATTTTGTTTTTACATAAGTAGTGTCATAACAAATTCATGTGTCTGATCCACAGTCTATGGTGTTCTTTTGTAAAGTTACAGAACCATTAGGATGTAGAGCATTGCCACAAAGTGACAATATTGATTACTTATCTAAGCAGATATTCTTATGAAAAATCCACAAATCCATATAGTTCATGTTTATAAATGTAACATTCTCAACAAATTACTTGTCATCCATACTCACTCATATACCATAACTAAGTAGTACTTTCTTTTGGGACACATGGTTGATGTAATATCTTTTAGTTACTTATAATCTATAACAGAAAACCAAACACATGACCTCTTCAAAGGTATAGAAAAATATTTTGTCATATTAAACATACCATGGTAAAATATTCAATAACCAGGAAGAAAATGAGTATTTACACATGAAATGTTAATATCTATAAACATACATAATGATAAAAGACTAAATGTTATACCATAATGTAAGAAAATAATAAGAATAACATTATTTTTCTCTATCTACTTCCATTCACCATAGAAATTGAGCTTTTTAAAAAAGATTTGATGGTCTCCTGGAGAAGGGATAAAGGACAAGTTCTCCCTAGCAAATTGGGAGCATGGTGGGTGGGTAGAGGGAGTTAGGAGCAAATGGAGGGGAGAGTTGTGCATGAGGGAGCCGGAAGATTGTGATGGGGGAAGAATAGAGAAGGGCAAAAATTATATACAATAAAAGAGGGAGGCATTATAGGTTTTAAGAGAAATCTGGCACTAGATATGTCCAGACATCTACAAGGACGGACCCAACTAACAATCTAAGCAATAGTGGGGAGGATACCTTAATTCCCCTTCCCAAATAATACGATTAATTACTACCTTATGTGCCATCCTAGAACCTTCATCTAGTAGCTGATGGAAGCAGAAGCAGACATTCACAACTAAACACTGAGCTGAACTCTTGAAAGCCATTGCAGACAGGGTGGATTGATGAGCAAAGGGGTCAAGACCAGGCTGGAGAAACCCTTGGAACCTGCTGACCTGAACAAGGGGGAGCTTATGGACTCCAGTCTGATAGCTGAGAAACATCTCAGGACCGACCCAGATACTCTGAATGTGGTGTTAGATGGGAGGAGTGGGTACTCTATGCAGCCTCTGGTAGTGGGTCAGTATTTATCCTTAGTATAGGAATGGACTTTGGGTGCCCATTACACATAGAGGGATACTCTCTTAGACTAAACACCTGGAGGAGGGCCTGGGCCCTGCTCCAAATGATATGGCAGACTGTTAAGATCCTGCTAAAGTGCCACAAGCACTGGGGGAAACGGGAGGACTGGAGGGTTCAGGAAATGGGAATGACATGTAAAACTACCTTGTTTCAAATTTAAATAAAAAAAAGATCTTGCGATAAAATTAATGAGATACAGTTTGATGGTTGGGCAAAGAAGAGAGGAAGTGATACAGTCAGTGGGAGTTATACACAAATCAAGAAAAAATGTTCACAGACATAATTTAGTTAGGAGATACTTTATGAAATAATTTTCCTCTCCAAAACTAACATTTATAGTGATAAATGTGGAGGAATTCCTAATTTCTGTCCCAAAACTCCAGTTTGCATAATGTCAGCTATGTAATGGCTCATATTGCTATCTTATGTGAGAAAATGTAGATCAAGGATCCTGCAAATTAAATAATGATCCAAGTTTAGATTTCATATATCATTAATGTACAATAATAAATGTTGCTTTGGCAGTTCTAAACATGCTACTCCTGTTGGGATTGGTGAGTAAATACTGAGGGACAAAAACCATTTGTCATATCACAAGTCACATATTAATAAAAATGATATGTTAATTTTCTCAAGCAATTAAACCACATCTGGTACATAAGCTGTAGTTGAATTTACCATCTGGTTTTGTTTATAATAAACTACTGTCAGTCTCCAAGATCCATTCATTCCCTTTCTGCCCAGGACAAATAGGTGAGTTGAAGAGTTGTGATAAGAATCACTATCCTTGAAACTATCAAGCCTTTATGACAGTTTTAGTCTTTAAATTGAATCCAGAGACAGAGTGCTTCCTCTGCTTACCCAAATAGAGAAAATTACATTGGTTTCTACTTGAGCTTTTCTTGCATTTAAACCTCTACTTTACAGATCAGGAAGGATATGTGACATTCTATCAGCTCCTAATTTTGTCTATCTGATTAAACATTATAAGAAAGATATAGTGGAGAAGTTTGTGCAGCTACTGTACCTATTCTGAGCTTAAATTTTGAGCTAAAATACAACTTGTGCCTGTCCACATATAGGAATATTTTGAGTCTCTTAAAACTAGGAACAGTTTAGGGTTTGTGTAGAGGCATCACTAAAAATTTTTATTATTTTCCAGTATCTCCAGTAAAGTGTCACACATTAGGAGAAAGATTAAAAGTACAAAAATTTTCTATTACATTAGAGTTCTTAATAAAAAGCACATTACTTCTATTTCCTTCCAAATATTCTGAATGAGATGGTACATTACAATTAATTTAATCAACATTTTAAACAATTATTGAATTTGAATAAAATGTAAAAGCATGGGTGACATATATTAGTAAATATGTATCTTACCATTTCAGAGCGGTGATAGCCAAGATACACATGCCAACCCATCTGGAGTTAAAATGTGGTCCTACTTCTTATGTATTATACTTTCTTAATATCCTTACATGATAAAAGAAATAGAATGATTGATCTCCCTGGAACTACTTCTAAAAGATCATTTAATCTCCCTTTTTAAGGGCTCTACATTCATTACATTCATGATTTAATTATCCCATTAAATCTCAACTCTTAACATTGTTATATTGAAGATTTTTTTTTTACTAGTAAGACTATGTCTGTCTCAACATGGCAAGTGAGAATTCAATAGACTTAGCTATCATTTATTCCATTTTGACACCATATTACTTTCTCTGTGCATTTGTCCATGTTGACCTCTTCTTTGATTCTATTGTCTATTGTTTGGTAATGAAATGCTGCCACTTTGTCATTCCTCTTCTTTTAAACATTTTACTTTGTTTCAAATTTTTCTACAATTTTTACATTATGTATCTTGCTCTTATTAATTTTCCCATCCCTTATAATCTACCTTCTGCCCCAAACTCCTGACAAATAAAGCCAAATTTAAAAGAATATAAAATGGGAGAAATTAAAAATCTCATCATAGAAGCTGCAGTGGTGCAACAGTGAGACTTGCCGTAAATCCCCTCTTCCATGTATCTTTACTTTTTTGTGTTCAGTATAATGAGTCATTGATCTGGTTCTAAGTCTCTCCTTTCTACTATAATATTTATGTTTGCTTGTCACTAGGATTTTTCTTGGATATCCTGCTGTTACTGTTTGTTGTGGAGATCTTGCAGCTTCAGATCTTAGATCATGACACTTCATGCTCTCCAGCAGATCATAGATAGGAAGGAAATTGGGGCAGGCCAAGTCATAAGCCTGGTCTGGGTCTGAGCAGTTGTAGCATTAATTTGCAGGCACATTCTTCCCTGTTCTTAACATCAGAGTAAGCTCTCAAGCATTGCCTGGGCTAATTCACTTCTTGCAACAGTGAGCAGGAGGTGGGGCCAGTTCTCTTGCTTTCATGCACTAACTGTCACATGTTTGTCATTCCTCTTGAAGATAAATGCTTTACATTAGGGTTCCAATTGGAGTGGCAGCATTTTCTACTATAACTCCACACCTACAGAGAACAACAATGTTCTAAAAGATTCTGTGGCTTCCATCAAACATTTGTTTGTTAGTGACATCTTTGTCCAGTTCATTTTCTACTGGATAATCTATTTTTTCTCTAGTTTTGTATTTAAATTAGAAAGAAGTCTTTTTTTTTTTCATATCAGTTACCTCTACCTCCCCAGCCCCTAACGAACTCCCTATCCCATTCCCTCACTGCTCCCCAGGGAGGGTGATGCCTTCCATGGGGCATCTGCAAAGTCTGTCACATCATTTGGAGCAGAACCTAGGCCCTCCTCCATGTGTCTAGGCTGAGAGAGTATTCATCTATATGGAATGGGCTCTCAAAGTCCATTTATACCCTAGGGATGAAAATACTGATCCACTACCAGAGGCCCCATAGCTTTCCCTGACCTCCTAACTGACACCAATATTCAGGGAGTCTGGTTCAGTATAGGTCTATGAGCTACACCTTGTTCAGGTCAGCTGATTCTGTTGGTTTCTCCTGCCTGGTCTTGACCTCTTTTCTCATCCCTCCTCCCTCTCGCAAATTGGATTCCAGGAGTTTGGCAGAGTGTTTAGCTGTGGGTGTCTGGTTCTGCTTCCACTAGCTACTGAATGAAGGCTATATTCTTACATAAGAGTTCTAAACATACTTTTTACATTTCCTCCTGCCTTTTTCTAAAAAAATATAAAGGCAGTCAAAACATTTCAACTGTATTAATAATAGGCTACATCTATCTCTGTTTCAACCAAGCACACTTATTTTTGGAAGCCTTTCTAAATATTCCAGCTATAAACTTGAGTCCGTCATCATTATTTGGTGATTATCTATCAGTAACTACAAACGAAACCAATTTTTATTCTTCAATACATTAAGATATACTGGTTTTAGTTCTTCTGGATTGTAACACATTCTACAAAATTTTGAAATATTTTGCATCTCCTTGTTGGACATGCTTGGAGATTACTTTAGATGATTTGAATATACTAGTAATGGTAAAAACAAGAATAGTTTGTGAGTGGTGGTTCTGAGGGGATATTACTTCAGAAAACTGGTTGAAAAGATTGGAAGAGATTAAATTTTTAAAATTTATAGGACAGAACAATAGTTAGGAAACAATTTGGTGCAGCTTATATTCTTTATGTATCAAGGCAAAACTTATTCTTCATGGGAAAGTCCTTGTACTTTTAAAGAATTTTTTGATAATTCAATTTTTCTCAAAGTTAAGAAAATTTCCAATAAACTTACCATAAAATTAATTTTTACTAAAATGCAAAAGGAAATAAAATCTACACAGGAATATTGATTTTAGGTTTCAAGTGTTCTTTGTATTAAACACAACACAATCAGTTAGAAACACAAGTAGAACTTAGTAAAGGCCATTATTTAAACCACAGGGAAAAATAAGTTTCTGAAAAGTAGATACTGACATAGAAAAGTCAATTTGTAACCAGATTGCAAACCTAATTATAACTTGAATCACTTCATTTGATTACCAAATTACTGGTTCTGTTTGCCTTCCTGCCAATAATGTAACAATCTTACAGTATAAATGAAGAGGCAATGGCAAGAATGGAATCTATTCTTTTGTTGGATGAATTGAAATGTAGAAAAGAGTGCAAGACTTGCTTTAAAAGTCAGAGTTGAAATAAAGTGTTCTAAATTTGTATTATAGAGGACATGAACCAACACAGCTAAAGATTTAATGCTTATGAAGCATTTGGTTTATTGTGTGGCTAATAAAACATCTCTCTAGTTTTTTGTCTTTCTGTGTGTAGGCACTTAGTTCTAAGAACTTTTCTCCTAGAAATGACTTCACGTTATCCCTGTGTTTAAAGTATGCTATGTTTCTATTTCCTTTAATTTTGGAAAAACATATTTTCTTTCTTGATTTTTCTTGAATTAATTTTGTATTCTGCAGAGAGTTGTTCAGTTTTCATGAATTTGTAAGCTTTCTGCTATTTTTCCTTATTGAGATCTATCTGTAATCCATGGTAGTCATATGAGATAAAGTGTGTTACTTAGAATTTTTTATATTTTCTGAGACTTGATTCGTATCTAAGTATGTGATCAGTTTTGAGGAAAGATCCATAAAGTGCAGATCATAATATATATTCTTTGTGTTTGGATAAAATGTTCTCTAAAAATCTGTTGGGTCCATTTGGTTTATAACATCTGTTAACTCCAATTATTGTCTGTTTAATTTTTATCACATAACTTGTCAACTTGTCCATCAGCAAGAGTGAGGAACTTAAGTCACTATCTAACACTGTGTGTGGGTCAATACATGTTCAAAGGTGTAGTAGTTCTACTTTTATGAACTTGGGTGCCTTTATGTTTGGTGCATAAATGTTCAGAATTGAAGTATCTTCTTGGTGCATTTTTTGTTTAACTTTTGGTGTGCATGTAATCTCCTTCCCTATCTCTTCTGATTATTTGTACATTGAAGTTTATTTTGCCAGATATTTAAGTGGCTACACCATCTTGCTTTTTTATTCCATTTCCTCAAAATCCTTTTTCCATATTTTTTTACCCTGATGTGATACCTGTGTGTTAATGGTGAGGTGTGTTTTTGTATGCATTAGAAAGATACACTCTGGTTTCTAAAATTACCTGTCTTTTATCTGTGAATTCAGACCATGAATATTGGTAATAATAGTAAGCAATGTATATTGATTCCTGTTTTTTATGTTGGGGTGGGTTGCCACTCTTTTGACAAAACATGCTTGGATGATTTATTCCTTGTGTCATGGTGGGTGTGGTTGATTCTTTCAGAGTGAAGTTTTCCTTCAATTTTCTTCTGTAAAATTGTTGTGCTGAACAGAAATTGTTTAAATTACTTTTTATTTTGGAATGTGTTTTTCTGCTAAAAGTGATTGGTAGCATTATTATGTCTGGTCTAGAACCTGTAGTCTATAAGAACTAGGAAAACTCTCATTGAAGCTTTTCTTGATTTCAGAGTCTCCATTGAAACACCAGATGTTATTTAAATGGGCCTGCCTCTATATTTGATTTTGCCTACTGATGGGAGAGTGATTCTGTAAATATGATTCCCATACTGGTTAATGAATAAAACACTGTTGGCCAATAGGAAAGCAAAATAGGGGGGACTAGGAGACAAGGAGGATTCGAGGAAGTAGTGAGGAAGGAGAAGTCAGCACGTAGAATCTGGAGAGAGAAGAACACCAGCCTCTCTGGTAAGATGAGACCATGTGGAGATACTTAGATTAATAAAAATGGGTTAATTCTTAAGACAGAGCTAGCCAATAAGATACAAGGAACTAGCCAACAGCGTTATACCTAATACAGTGTCTCTGTCTGTTATTTGGGGCTGGCATGGCGGTGAGACCAGACTGGCGGGGAAAAACCTTACTCGTAACAGCGTACACTTCTTGAAATTTTTAATATTTGTTATTTGTTCTATACAAAGAATATTTCCTGTTTCTGTTAATATGATATTATGTATAATTCTTGAACCTTGATAGATACCTTTTTTTCTTATATTGGGGAACTTTTCTTCAATGATATCCTTAAAAATAACTTATATACCGTTAACTTGGGTTTATTTTACTTCCTCCATACATATTTTCTTCTGGTTTTGGCCTTTTTATGGTGAATAAGATTTAATGGATATCTTGTGCCTGTTACTTTTAAGAATTAATGTTTCTTTGTGTGAGCTATATAATTCTTCTACCTTGCACTCAATGCCCATCATCCTCTGTATATGTCTAGTTATCTTGGATATGTTTCATATGTAGCTTTATTTTCATTGCAGTTTCCTTAGTGATTCTATTTCTCTGTTAACTATTCCTCCTTTCATATTGTATATTATTGTCCTTATTTAACCCAACTGCATGTTGTCTCACAGTCTTCATTATGTCCCTATTGATATTCTTTTTAAGGTCCTTGAAACTATTCATAATCTTATTTAAAATCTTCTTCTTATGATTTAGTTAAATTGCATTTATTTATTCATTTATTTATTTAGTTAGTTAGTTAGTTAGTTTTATTTTCAAGCCAGTGCTTCTATGAGTAGCTTTAGAGCTTGTCCTGCAACTTGCTCTGTAGGCCAGGCTGACTTCAAACTCACAGAGATCTGCCTGCCTCTGCCTCCCAAGGGCTGGCATTAAAGACGTGTGACACTACTTCTTAGTTTTAAATTACCTTTCTTATAGTTTAATGTATTTTAACATCACAATAACAGGAACAGCACAGGAGACAGATAACACTAAAACATGTACTTGCATGCAGGACAACTCAGAAAAGTATAATGAATAGATGGAATCTACTGTATGATAAAAATGCTATAAATTTAGTTATCATCAAGAAGAAATGTACTTATTTAAAAAAAATCCAAATGCTGTCATTGTCCAGAAAGTTTTAACAGGTTTATTTATAATAGTTATAAAGTTGAACTTTTGATATGTGTTCACTGAAACATTTTGCTTGCATTAGTGCTTTACATCCTGCATTTATATTAAACATTCCCACACAAATGAAAATGGAAAAACTGCTAATACCTAATTTCTGTCCCCTATCTTTCCACTCCCAGTCATATACTTAGGTATATTTTACAACATGGATAAAAGTATCTAACATTCAGAATTAATGATAAGAGAAAGAAGAGAAAAAAAAAGAGAGAGATAATGATATGTTTCCCCTCATAGTGGACTCTTAAGCACGTTCTCTGTGTATGCAGCATGCTAGCTGGATATCTTTTGGAATAATTGTTTTATGTTTGGCATGGATAGCACACAGATTAATATCTTCAAAAAGTCCAACAGGATAGGCCTCACTTGCTTCCTGCAAAGCACCTGGAAACACAGATCTCTTTTGAAATCCTGAGCAATTTCTCGCACCAGACACTGGAAGGGGATCTTGCTAGTCAGATGTTCAGTGGGTTTCCGATAGTGTCTGATTTCACAGTCGGGTGCCACAGTAACCCGACTGTAACGATGAGTTTTCTTAAACCCTCCAGTAGAGGACCCGCTCTTGCAAGCAGCTTTTGTATCCAGTTGTTTCCTGGGTGCTTTATCAATGGTGGATTCGCAGGCAGTCTGCTTTGTATTTACCCTCCTTCTCCTTTGGTTGGAGCTCGGCAAGCAAGAGGCAGCACAGTGATCGCTTGTAAAAATTCTTTTCAATGGTACTATCATGATAGGGTTGCTTATTCCTGGAGGAAGTATGACTTTTGTTTTTCTTTTCCTTTTATTTTGTTTATATTTGTGCTTGTGTGCTGGGATACTGAAGTCTGGTTATAATGTTTCAAGTGTTTCTTGGTGTAAATACCTGTTCTTGTTTTGTTAGGTGGGTCTTCCATTCCATGCTTCATGTTTCTCATTCCCAGTCCTAGTCAGATATAACAGGGTTCCTAAGTCCCACCTTACTATGGCACTGTGGTTCCTTGGAGACTTTTTATTACAACAACAGAAGTAGTCATAGCAGAATAAAAATCTGCTATATGAAAAGTATCATCCTTGTTTTTAATTTCATTGTAAAATTTGGAAAACCAGTAACTTACCCAAATTTATTGCTACTTTCTGTGACTCAGGCAAGGCATGGGCAAGTATATCAGCGAATTTTTCAGGAATCATAAAGAATTCTTATTTGCTGGTAGGGAAGATGAATGATTTATTTGTTGAACTATATCTTCTGTTTATTTGGAATAGCTCTTTTCCAAATGTCTTTGAATTTCCTTTCATGAATGCAATTTTCTCAGCTAAATATTTAGTAAATATGTCAGATTAACAGAGTTATGATTCTTCTCTATTTTTTCTACTCTAGTACATTGTCTGGAACATCGTGATGCTGTCACTGGAAAATATGGAAAATTTTCCCATAATAAGTACATGTTACAAAATAATTGGTGCCACCTCTTTAGGTTCTATTCTCATTAATTAAAAAAAAAATCAAGATTTGAGTAAAATTTAATTCAGATGAGAATTTTTAATAACTAAAATTGAAGCCAACAATACTGCAAGCTGAAAACTGTAACATCTTTCCAGAAGGGGTAAATACGGAAAATATTTAAGAAAATCTATGCCATTTTATTCAAGCCAGCTTGGAGGATAGTCACATGGTAGTGGTCAGCTATATAGATGGAAAAAGATCTTTATAGAAAGAGCAAGACATATCAGTTTACCGGCAAAAATTTGCTTAGGTACTTGGCAGCATTTGAAAGAAGAAGGTTAAGTCAATGCTTTGACTCAGAGAGGAAATGAATAAATACAGTAGAAGCTTGGGGCTATGGCTTTGTATGCAACTCTTTCAGAGGGCAAATATTTTGGGAAATATGAGTGTATGGTTTCATTTAAAAGGTTTGTATTCCCCCATCTATTTAGCATAGATGAAGGTGGCTCTACCTTCCTAGGGTGGTCCTTTCTTCCTGAAGAATTGCCCCTTACCAAGGTGATTGACCTGTCTACCTGTAATGTCATATATCCACCCAGGCCACATATTTCCCTTAACTCTAACAGCTACATGGTTTATTTCAACTCAGAAAAAATACTAGGTTATATCTAAGTTCATCATAATTTATACATTTTGCAATTATATATAATCAAGCCTACAACTGTTGGCTAACATTTTTTATCATTCATTTATTTTTTGCTGTATTGGAAATCATGATTCTTTACCCTTTATATGCTCTCTGTGCATTTTCTTGAAATAGTATTCTAAGCATTTTTCAATTTTGGATGTTCCCTATATGAAAATAATAGGATGGTTTTATGTTAATTTTGGCATTGAGGATATTTTTGGGGAACAAGGGAGGATGGCAGGGTGTAGGAGCTGGGACTGACATGTAAAACAAACTGGTTTCAAATTTAAATAAAAGAATTGTCAAAAAAGTGACTCATAGACTATACTGAAACATATAAAGTCTGAAAGATAAGTCCATGCTTGCAGCTACTGTGTCTTAATTATGCTTCCAGATAAGTGTTGTTGCACATATGAAATAGTCTCATACAATTATTACATATATGTATATAGAAACATTTCAAATATTAAGAAGGCGTAATAATATAAGCAAATATAGAGCTCTTGAATGTAAGACACAAGCCATCACTAGAAAAACTGGACATATCCATGGTGTCTGCATTTAAAATCAGAAAGTATATATGTATGATAGGTGTGTCAAAAGGTTCCATCTCACTTTTGAAAAAGAATAAATATTGATTTTAATAATAATAATAATAAACATTGTAACTAAATAATCTAGGATTTAAATACTAATAATGATATCCAGATTTAGTAAAACTCAGGGTTTGAAATTGACATGTTCATTGGGGGGGATTACAACATATTTATTCATTCACTAAACACGACATTGCTGCAATGACCTGAGGCCCTAGGGAAACTAACTGAACAGTGTTTCTTAAATAGCATGGGATTATTTCTGTACTGAGAAAATAACCAAAATAACCAAAATTTTGAATAAGTATTTTACTATGTATGTACCTGTGTGTGTCCTGTGTGTGTGTGTGTGTGTATGTGTGTGTGTGTGTGTTTGTATCTGTATTGAAAGTGACCCAAAAATCCTGTTAAGCAAGTAAAATTTGTAGAAATCTTAGAGGTACATTTGTCATATATTATCAGATATGTTTAACTGAGAAAATAGCTAGCTGTGAAGACAATGCATGTTATAATAACATTGCAGATGAAATGCATGCGTTCATATATTATGGCTGGAAGTCTACATTACTATGCATTAAGTTGCAAATAAAATATTTTGGTGTGTTCTCTATTTTTTTTAGAAAAAAACCTCATTAATATAACTTTCAAATTATTTATTTCTAATAAATATTATGTAAAAAAGTGACTCATATACTTTTATTGGATATAATAAAGTTCTTTGTGTTTTTTGATATGGACAGAGACTGAATCCTTAGCCTCAAAAATACATAAGCAAGAAATCCACCTCAGAGGTGCACTAACATTTATGAATCTATATTTCTTGACTTACTGATGAAACACTACTGAGATATTCACATATTAAAGTACATTATTTCAAAGTATATGTAATTGAATAGCTAGCAATAAAGGTTTTTTCAACCATTTTAAATTTATTTTAAGTTTTATTTTTCATTTCTAAAGCATATGCATATATATTTGTATGTCTGTATGAGTATTTCTCATATGTACATGTGTTTGTGCATGTAGCTGTGTACAGTTGTGTGTGTTGGTGAAAGCTAGAAACACTCATCCCTGAAGTTGAAATCCCAGGCAGTTGTGAGGGGCCATACGTGGGTTTTGTAAATCAAACTCGGGTAGCTGAGCCATCCTTCCAAATTCCAGCCACTGTTTTTAAAATTTTTTCATAATTTTTCTTCATAAAATTATTCTGCTAAGTCTACTTTATGTTAGTGTCATACAAAGTACAATCACATATGAAATTTGGATTTATAGTGTTATATTACAGTACATTAAAAATAAGTAAAATTGAATATAAACTGAAAAAGGCATGTAGTACTAAGCATATTGAATTAAAATCAGAAGGTTCTTTCATTTGTGCATGACAGAAGTCTCCTTTATTTTAAGAAAAAATAATTGTAGTGACTTTTGTTTGTGCTTTAACTAAATAAGCTTGCATGAAGATCAGATTGTGGGGTGAGATACACTAGTTAGCCACAGAGTCCGGGCAGTTGTGACACATAACTTCAATCTCAGCACTTGGGCAGAATGATCTATGTGAATCCAAGGCAACCCTGGATTGCATGATATTCCATCAGTCTAAAAGAGAAACAGATCTCACACTTTTGTTCCCAGATCTTGGGCTCATATGCTTTTAATCCAAGCACTAGGTAGATGGAGACAGGAGTGATATAGCTGAGTGGAGAGAGGAATATAAGGTGGGAGGAGAAAGGGCCTCACAGAATTCAGTCTGAAGATTCCTAGATACAAAATCTCACCCTTTGATCTAAGGATTTTGTAGAGGTAAGTACTAGTGGCTGGTTATTTTGCTTCTTTGCTCTTTCAGGATTAACTCCTATATCTGACTCTGGGTTTCTATTATTAAACCAATTAGAATTTGTGATATAATTAATTTCCCAAGTTTTCATCTAATGAGATACACTTTAATTTATATATTTCTATTAAAGTGGGGATTATATGGAAGGACACCATGGGGGTAAACTGGGACATGAGTTTTAAATAAAAAAAAAATATAGAATATCAATCAACAGATGAGTACTTAAAAATGTGGTAAACTTATACATTTATATGTAATGGGATATTTATACACTGTGTGAAGATATATTGATGTGATTGGTATAATAAAAAGCTGAGTTGTCAATAGCTAGGCCGTACAGTATAGGCAAGACTCCCAAGTAAAGAAAGAACTCTGGGAAGAAGAAAGGGAGTATCACTAGCAAGACATGCAGATAGCAGGATTGTTAGTAAGGATATCAGCTAATGATCCATGTGTCATAACATAGATAAAATAATATTGATTAACTTAATTTATAAGATTTAACTAGTGACAAAGCTAAGCTAAATCTGCCTATTGATAATTAATGACAAGTCTCCCTTTTATTATTTGTGAGCTGAGAGTCCAAATGAGAAAGTATTGCTATAGTTAATTATGATTCAATTGATAAGAAAATTGAAATTCAGAGTTAAATGAATGGAGCTGGAGACCATTTTGACTGGGTTAATCAGACATAGAAAGATAAACATGTTTTCTTTTGTATTTGGATGTTAATTTTCAATTTCTTAAACATGTGTGTTTCATTTGCAATATTCAAAGAAGTAAAGAGAATACAAAGTGTCCATGATGGGAATAATTTTAATGGCGAAGGGTTAGAATAATGTACAGGGAAATATGGACAATTGAACAGGATATGTTAAATAGGCTAGGGAATGGAGGGCTGGTTAGAAGGGGGAGGACTGGGATAATACAAAGCAATATTGAGTTTTGGTAAGGAATAAACTTATCTGACAGATTATTTAATGATAAAACAAGAAAAAAACTAACAAAACAAACAAACAAACAAACAGAAAACTGAAGACTTTCTGGGACTCTATGACTTTGAAAGAGAATTCTGCTAGAGTTGAGTGCTAAAAGATTGTCCATTATTGAATAACAAGGAGATTGTGGATTTATAGAGGATTTCGTTGAAACAGACATACTTGAAATTTTTCCCATTTTCAACCATTGTTCACCTGAAGAATAATTAAATGACTATAAAATTGTATAGCTATATTATATAGGTATAGAATAATATTTGCCATTAATAAAGCATAATGGGATTATTATGAATACATACTTCAAAAATCATCCATTTTTACTGTTTAATAAAAACAAAATTATTAATACTATTGAGCAATATATGCTTATTTAGCTTTGCTATAACATTATATCTTGGATGAATATATTATACTTCAGGCTTACAGAAATGATCAATGTTTTTCAGAGTGTTTTGGCTCTTGTATTGTCAGTTTGAGGACACAACTCAAAATGGAATGGATATATTAAGGGGACTTCAGAACCTATTGCAAATGGCAATAACTAAGATGATTTAATGATTTGTATTGTGCTATATTTTGTTTGTTTTCTTTAAAAAAATCTAGACAGGAGGCAGAGAGTAGTGCTAGCCCCTAGCTAATTATTGAGATTGGAAGGACTGCACAGAAAGACAGCAAGTGATAAATTTGGGGAGAGAGAGGATCTGGGCCCCCTTTGGTCAGAGAATTAAAGAGTTAAGATGTCATTGTTGACCTTTGGTCAGAGAATTAAAGAGGTAAGATGTCATTGTTAGCTGCTCCTTAGTTCTATGAATGTCCACTTTTTTAACCTGATGTTTGACTCCTGATCTTTTGTTGACTAAGAATTATTAAAGTAATGCTTCATCCAATATCCCACTTTTGAACACACATTAATGAAATAACTGCTTGTCTGTAACTTTGCAGCCATTGGCACACATTGTACCTACATGTGATGGGATCTGCAGCAGGCAGAGTCACTGTACTGCTGGATTCCTTTCCCTTCATTCCCCAAGCACTCTAACTGAATTTGGGATTTTCCTGTTTCAGCCCCTCTACAGCAATCTCCTAAGGAATTTGTGCTCCAAAACCACCTTCAGGCAGCTCCCAACCACACATATTCCTGCACTACAACCTTTGTGCATTTTTCAGAAAGATAGTTCCCTGTCCTCTCTGGGCTGCAGGCTTACTTGCCCTGCACCCCATTCTTTGGTTACTGCCAGATTAGCTAGATGCTTTAATTCCTGCTGAGGTTTCTACTGTTGTTACAAACATCACACTCTCAGCTCACAGCTATATGTTAGCAGCTGTAGCTATGCATTACCTATGTTCTATGTCAAGACAAGCTACACAGATCACACTTTACTGTCATTGTCAGCAGATTTGGTGAGGCAATTGGGAATTCTTGAATGAATTAGTGAAAAAAGAAGTCGCCACCACCACCATGTTACAAAACAGGAAATACTACTATAATTAGCAAGCTAGATTTCTTGATGAATACACAATAGATGGCTAAAAATAGAACAATTAAATGGTGGAAACTCACTTAGATGGAATTTACCCCATGCCAATTATAAACTTTATCAGTATGATGGTTATTGTTTTATTCTGCAAAAGGTGGTTGTTCAGTTGATTGATATACGTGCCAAGATACAGACCACAGAAAACATTACTACAAAATATAATGCCTTAGAAGATACTCAGACAAACAAAGAGATATAAAAGAAAACCAACCTCACCATCACATTTTATTATAACATTAGAATGGAACAGCCCAAAGTTTTCAAACAACTGACCTTAATTTATCTAGTCACCTTACATAAACCACAGCCAAGACTGTGTAAGAGCTGACTTGATTTTCTGTGGAAATTTTAGATTTGAAAACATTTTAAAAAGTGACAGTCTCATATAATATGCATTCACTTTTTGTGAAGCAGATGTTAAATTCATCATCAACTAGTAACAGAATTGTCAAACAAGATGGGAAAATCTTGGTTAATGCAGTATTAAATCATGGTCCTCAAATGCAGTGGAGGACATGGGGGAATGATGAGATTAAAACCGTTGTATAATGAAATAGAGATACAGTTATAGAAATTTCCCACACCCTTTCATAGGCCTTGTAGAGATCAGGGATAACAGGAGCATACATAAACACATTAAAGGCAGTATATAGTAATCCAACAGCAAACATCAAACTAAATGGAGAGAAACTCAATGTTACTTATCTAAAATTAAGAACATGACAATGCTGTCCACTCTCTCCATATCTATTCAATATTGTACTTGAAGTTCTACCTAGAGCAATAAGACAACAAAAAAATATCAAGGGGATACAAATTGAACAGGAACAAGTCAAACATTCAGTATTAGCAGATGATATGATCGTTTAAATAAGTAACCTGAAAAATACATGAAATTTCTACATCTGATAAAACCCTTCAGCAAACAATCAATGGCCCTCCTATATACAGATGATAAATGGGGTGAGAAAGAAATCACAGAAATATCACCCTTCACAATATCCACAAACAGCAAAAAATGTTAACTCTAACCAAACAAGTGAAAGACCTACATGTCAAGAACTTTGATTCTTTAAAGAAAAATAAAATAAAGAAGGCATAAAAAATGGGAAGATCAACCATGCTCTTGGATAGGTAGGAACAACATAGTAAAAATGGCATTCTTATCAAAAACTATCTATAGATTCAATTCAATCCCCAGTAAAATGCCAGAACACCTTTTTGAAGACCTTAATAGAACAATAATCAACTTTATATGGAAAAACAAAAAAACCTAGGAAAGCCAAAACAATCTTGTACAATAAAAGGATTTCCAAAGGCATCACCATCCCTGATACTCAGATACACACAAACACACAAACACACACACACACACACACACACACGTATATATCCATAATATATATGTATATATATATATACACATATTTTATGTTACAAAAAATACTTTAAAAATAATCTCTTACAATTTATATATATTTATTTGCTTATATGTAATACATTGAAACTATGAGTATAATAAGAGAAAATTTAAGTATTAAATAATGCCTTTAATTAAATAATGCCTTCAATTAAATAATGAAAGATAAGGTGAAAATATAATTAATATGAGTAAAAGCAAGAGAAATATTTTCTATAACCACTATAAAGCCTCTCCAAAAACATTGTGGTTGAGGAATGAAATATTTAAAATAAATATTTTCTTAGAAAGATGACATTGAAACAATACAAAACCTCTTTCAGAGCCATAATGGCCAGATGTGAAACTGATGTGTATAAAATGTATAAAAGCAGTTGTACCGGTATTTTCTCACAGATGGAATTCTAACTTAGGGTGCCCTATTATATCTAAATGGTCGCTCTGGTATAATTTTGAAATGCAATGCCCATTTGAAGTTCAATATAAAAGGGAAGAAAACAATGGGAGATCAGGTAATGGAAGGAGGAAATTTTTTGTAATTTACCAAAACAAGTAAAAGGATATTTTTATGGAAGAAAATAAAAAGATTTTGTTTTCTACACAGTGTGAATATTCTTCTGAAACAAGGTGCTCCAAGTAACTTCTAAAATTCTGTCTTCAAAAATATTTCAATAAATATTTCTTTTTCATTTTGTCTCAGATGTATACCATAATAAATGTTCAAAGTTAGGAAATGTTTGGTATGGCCATATTTTAGGAGATAAATAAGTTTCTATTAATATGCATTGTTTATTGCATGGATAATGATAAAATTTACAACATGCTGATGAGCACCAAATGCCATCAGGTATAATGCAAAAGATCTATTTTAAGCTGCAAGTACTTACAGTTATCTTATCTTAACATTGTCTATAAAGGTAATCTGTTGAGATATTGAGCACCCATTTTCAGTCCCCAAATCAATAAAACACATAATTTATTGAAGAGGTAGGGTCTTGGTCCTGACTCAAAGTAATGTGCTACACTTTGTGGACTCCCTATGGGAAACATTACCCTCTGGGAGGAGTGGATTGGTTGGAGTGAAGGAAGGGGATATCATCAGTAGCAGAGGGAGTGAGAACTGATATTTTAATGTAAAATGAGTAAAGAATGTTTTAAAATAAAAAAAGTAACAAACTTGAACAGATGAAATCTCTGCCCTTTTAACAATCAACAATTTCATTAGATGATTTTTTAATTACACTATTGTTTATTTTTTGTTATTTATACTTACAGAATATTTCAGTCAGATATTTTCAACCCTCATCTAAAAACTCTAAATAAAATAAAATGAGAGTTAGAGTATTTCTTCCCTCAAGATTGTATAAGTTTAAAGAATTTTATTTCAAATTTAAGAATATTATATGTGTGTGTATGTGTGTGTGTGTGTGATGTCTTGAGCAAAATTACCCTATAACATCCCCTCTAGTTCATCTATCCTATCACTTCTCTCTCTCTCTTTGTCTCTCTCTCCTTGTGTGTGTGTGGGGGGGGGTTTGTGTGTGTGTGTGTGTTTGTGTCTTATTTTTATACCCACTGTATTGATTTAGTGTTTTTTTGCAAAGATCTGGGAGTATCCATTAGAGATTCAGTAACCTTTGGGTT
Source organism: Phodopus roborovskii (assembly GCF_943737965.1). Lineage (NCBI taxonomy): Eukaryota > Metazoa > Chordata > Mammalia > Rodentia > Cricetidae > Phodopus > Phodopus roborovskii. The sequence goes on along the minus strand of NW_026126046.1, from coordinate 66,878 downwards.
TTCATCCCTGAAGAAAAACCATTTGGTACAAAAAGCTTTCTAGATAGGGTTAGGACTCCATCAGACCCTTCTTCATGAATGATAGGATATTGCCTGATTTGATATTGTACAAGTCTTGCATTTAGTCCTAGTTGCTCTGAGTTCAAGTCAACAATTTTGCTCACATATTTGTCAAATATTTTGCTAATGATGTCTATTGCATTTAGTTCTTACAATCTTTCTAGATATCATCCCTGATGATTTTGTTAGCAGGAAGGGATGTGATAAAGTTGTCCCACTTAGAGTATTCCACGATGTTTTTCTTTTAGCACATTGACTATGTTTCTACATTAATCACAATGTATTACAAAAAGAAAGTGTTTTTCATGAGAGCTGACAAATTCTCTGATCTGTGGATATAAAACTATTTAAGAAGCAGTTTATTACTTTGGCCATTTAGTAGAGTAGTAGTACTAGGTCCTAACCTAAGAGATACAACCTAGGTATTTGGGGTTTGTGAACTGGTTAATTGTACCAGGCATATTGGAGGTTCTTCCTTGCATGAGCCACCTAAATAGACATATAGGTCATGAGGTTTCTTTTAAAATCTGATTAAAATGTAAGGGATTCAGAGCTATGCTTTATTTTCCTCCATAAGCTTCATATTCCAAATTGCTAAGCATTTTTTTTTCATCTAAAAAATAATCAGATGTCTTCAATGAATTTTGACAGTAGGGAAAAGCTCTATAACTAACACAAAGTACTTTGGAAATTTTATTGAATGCTTATTCCTATTTTGAAAATATGAGGCATGAACGTTTTGTCTTATGATAGTAATCCCTGAGTATTGGCAATAAAATGTATGATGACAGTTTATAGGTAAAAAAAATTATTTTACAAAGTTCATAGTGACAACTATCAGACACTCAACTTAATCATTTCTACTCTCAGATTCATTCTTCAAAAATTATCATTATTATTAAAAATCTGATAGGTATATAACATCCTTTCCAAATTTCTTTCTTCACTTCCATTCATATTCTCTCTACCAACATGTCACTCTTCCAAATTTTCCCTTATTTTGCAATCCACTTAGTCTACTTACTGCAGGCTGTGTGTGGGGAACATTTACTGCAATTTGAGATACCTATCCATGGCCACATCTAAAATGAAAATTTCTGATCTCCAACCAAATTTGTCAACTGAAAATAGCTCCACAGTAAATAATAGGGCATGGGTCCCCCTACATTTTTGTTCATCAGGTTTTGCTTGCTTGAACTTGTGTAAATTTTGTGCAGGTAAACATACATGCTATGGGTTCATGATTATTAAAGCAATATTATGTTCATAAGTTCTTCTTTTCATTCACTTCATGCATCCTCGTGCTCCAGATGTAACTTGCTTTTTCACCTTAAGTTCTGAAATGTTTCCCAATCCTTTTTGACTTATTAAGGAATAGGAGCTTTGTCTCATGTCTCAAGTAATCATTATTTTGAGTATGCATGTGTCCATTTACTACTGTCCAATTACAAAGGAGGCATCTCTGACCAGTGATAGAAGCAGTACATGGCTTGGGAATGAATGTAACTATTTGGATGACAAGTATATACCACAAGTATTTAGCACAATAATAAACCTACCCTAAGGCCTAAGGCCTCCCCAGCTATGATAGCAGGGAAAAGGTTCAACCGTCAGTTTGAGCTCTGCTTTTGCATTTCCTGCAGCTGCAAAATATGGTGTCTCAGCTATAGAGGCTTTCTTTACCTATGCAACACAGCCTGTGTTGTTATGGAGATCCATAGAGCCTCCAAAAGCAGCAACATCCAGGGAAGTATCTAATGACTTGCACCATAATATGCATTAAAAAACCCTTATCTTCTGGGAGAACAATTGTCAACTCATTCAGAATAAGTCCATGTAAACATTTTAAAAAGTATATTTTATTTTACTTTTTATATATTTATATATTTATTAGTTTTTCTTATTTTACATATCTACCCCAGTTCCCTCTCCTTCCATCCCTCCCATTCAACTGCCCCATCCCATCCCATTGCCCCCACTTCACAGGGAGTGGATGCCTTCCAGGAGGAATCAAGAAAATGTATCAATTCTTTTGGAGTAGGGACTAGGCCCTCCCTCCTGCCTTTATGTTAGGGGAGTATCCCTCCATGGGGAATGTGCACCTAAAGTCCTTTTGTGCACCAGGGACACATCCTGGTTCTACTGTCAGAGGTCCCTTAAACTATCCTGACCTTCTAACTGAGACCCATGTTCACGGGGTTTCACAGCTATCAGTGTAGGTGTGCATTAGTTCCCCATATTCTGCTCTGCTTTCTCTGTGGGTTTATGTACTAGGATCTTGTCCCCATTTTCTTATCACTCCTTCTCTGAATGTAGATTCCAGTTCAGCTCAGTGTTTAGCTCTGGGTGTCTGCTTCTGTTTCCATTAGGTACCAGATGAGGGCTCTATATGGTAGATAAAAAAAGCCGTCAACCTCATTATCAGGGAAGGGTATTTATGGTAGCCTTTCCACTGTTGCTCAGATTGTTTGGTAGGGTCATCCTTGTAGGTCTCTGAACATTTCTCTACAGACAGTTTTCTCCCCAAACCTATAATGGCTCTCTCTTTTATAGTATCTCTCTTCTATTGTCTATTCCTCCCTTGACTCAATCTTCCTAGTCCCACGTGCTTTCCCCTCCTCTCTTTCTCTTTCTTCTAGTTCCCTCTCCACCCACTGCCCCCCACGTGGTCTTGGAGAACTTGTCCCTTTCCCTTTATGTGAGGGACCTTATATGTATTTCTTAGAATCCTCTATGTATCCTAGTTCCTCTGGTGGTGTGAAATATATGCTGGTGATCCTTTTTCTCTAGATCTAAACTCCATGTATGAGCAAGTACATACCATGTTCCTTTTTGTGACTGGCTTCCTCATTAAAAACGGTTTCTTTAAGTTCTATCCACTTGCCTGCAAATTTCAAGATTCTATTTTATTTTTCCTCAGAGTAGTATTCCATTGTGTAAATGATGGGAGATGTCAATCTATAAATATATTTCTCATACTGGTTAATGAATAAAGCACTGTTGGCCAATAGGAAAGCAAGATTGGTGGGGCTAGGAGACAAGGAAGAAAGAGGAAGTAGTAAGGAGGAGTCAAGATAGAGAGAAGGGAGAGAACAAAACTGCCGGCCCCCGCTCTTAGGTAAGACCACATGGAAATACATAGAAATGGGTTAATAATTAAGACAGAGCTAGCCAATAAGAAACTAGTACCTGGCCAACAACATTATATCAAATACAGAGTCTCAGTGTATTAATTGGGGTTGGCATAGCAGTGAGACAAGACCAGCAGAAGAAGGAAAAACCTTACTCCTTACATATGGCGTGGCTAATAAGAACCTCCAATTCAAATTTAAAAAAAAAAAAAAAAAAAAAGCTTAAAAAAAGGGTTTTTAGAAACAAAATAACAGAGACAAGCAAGGTTTATTGGTAGCAGGATTTTTCTCAGTTGTATTCTGCTTTGCAACAGACAAGTGCAGCTAACTTAAAGGGAGGTTTCCTGACTAAGCATAAGTGGCAAAAAATCTGCATGACTTTTAAGAAGCACTGCTAAAAATTCATTGGTGCATATTAGAACTGGCAATGGCACTGACCACATCTTCAAGATGGCAACATGCTGGCGGGTGTATCGTAGAACAAGGTGGTGAGCACAGCTCTCACTACTGGTAGTAAAATTTCCTGCCACCATCATAGATAAACCACAGCAGAAACTATGACATTCATAGACTCATGGCCAGAAAAAGATAAAGATTTCAGTAAAGATAGATTCTCATTAAAGAAAAAGTGCTAAAGGTTTACAGTGTGTTCCAAAAAATATATGTAGGGTTGGAAGAGAAAGAGAAAAGGGATAAAATGGTTTAAAAATAAAACGACAGAATAGCTGGGTGTGCTGGCACACAACTTTAATCCCAGCACTCAGGGGACAGAGGCAAGCAGATCTCTGTGATTTCCAAGTATACTGGTATCATGGTATGCAGAGTGAGTTCCAGGACAGATAAGAGTTATACAGAGAAACCCTGTCTCAAAAAGTAAAACAGAAACAGAGTAACAAAAAAGTCACATAAAGATGGAAAGAATCTGCATACTGTATAGCATTATATTGTCTTTATACTGTTTGACTGTTGAGGAAACAACTGTAAAGGAAATACTGCTGGATTAATTCAATTTATATATTTTAAAAATGCATTGAATCCAAAATTTAAGTTCAAAGAAAAGTTACTGGGGAAAAGGATTTTTATTTTTGTTTCCACACAATGAAAAGCTGTGGATTCCTTCCAAACTAATGTGGTTTGAGCAAGCCAGACACCTGAAACAGAGTACCAGGTGATCATACATTCCAAACAGCTTGAACAAGGCAGCCTTGCAGATTACAGCTAGGATATCTGCATCTTCATAGGAACCCCATAACAGTGCCCCCTGTCAGCAGGAAGTAGTTTGGAAAGAATGACGCCCAAATTCCCAAATATTATTTATACATGTGTGTTTTATTTATATAGGGTTGGTTATAAATGATTAATGATCACAACCAATATCTTCTTAAAGGTAAAAAGGGAATTATGGTACAGATATGAATACTTTGTTTTGAAATGGATTTTCATTTATTGATACAATTTAAGGTCAATTTTGTGATATGTATATTTCTCCTCATTTAGGTACTTTGTTTTTATAGCTCATTTAGAGATGTAATGTATAATTAGTACAGATTATTGATAATTACCTATGATAGTCAAAGATTACACAGCTGTGGCACCCATAAAAATCTCAAAATTAAAATTACCCAAAGAAAACAATTAAAGAGATAACATTTTATGAGTCCAGCCCAGGGTGAATATCTACTGAGGGGCAATGTTTGCTGTGAGATAGAATAGGATTTATAGTTTAGAAATTAATTTTTAAAATAATTAATTAATTTTGAACTGAAATGATAAGCATCATTTGTAAATGGGAGCATTAAACAAGTTCACATTAATTCCTAATCTTTCATAGACTAAATTAATATTTTATAGTTTCAAGTCTTCAATATTTATTTTCAAATATTTGGACAATTGATGATTTCACAGTTAACTTTCACTTTTATTACTTGGTGGAGGAACATTCCTCTACTATCATTATCAGTATTACAGAAAAACTTTTGGAAAGTGAATTAATATGCATATACATGAACCTAAAATAAGTTTTTCTTCCAAATAATAAGGTTGAGCATTTCTGATACAATGGCACAATAATGGCTTTAAAATTTGTAAAACTATCAGTTAATAATTAAGTTCCCCAAAAATGAATTTTATTTTTCTCCTTTTCTTTAAATTTAAGAGCAATCTTATTTTACATATCATTCCCTCCAATCCCTCTCTCTCCCATGTTCAGAGACCCATAAACATGACCTCTTAAGAATCTAGACAGTAGGTAAACAGCTGCCTTTGATGCTCTTCCCCTATATGAGATTGATAACCACCATACTAGAGCCTTCTTCCAGTAGCTGATGAAAGCAGAAGCAGACACCCACAGATAATCATTGAGCCATATTCCTGGAGTCCAGTTTGGGAGAAGGAAGAGGGATGAGCAAGGGGTCAAGATGGTGCTGGAGAAACATACAGAACAGGTGACCTGAACTAATGAGAGCATAGGTACCTCAATAGTAAAGCTGGGGAACCAGCACTGGACTGAGCCAAGCCTTCTGAATGTTAGTGTTGATTAGGAGGCTTGCGCATTCTATGGGAAATCTACCAGTGGAATCCAAAAGAGAATTTTAAAGGATAGGAATTATAGTTAACTATGGCATTCCAAAACCCTTGTAAATTTTTGTAGGAATGTAACCTTTTCAGCCTTAAGTGATTATTTTAACCAACCTCCCTAGCAAGATAGGTACCTTTATCCAAGGTGGCAAAATGTTTCAGGAGTAGTCAACCACTTGTTAGTGGTTGCATGAGATTGACTTTGTAAATAAGGCTAAGATCTTTCAGATACATAGGTCACAAAACTCATGGAAAACCTCCAACTATTTATTGGCTAACTGTGCATTGATAGCAATGAAAACCACTCCTAATGGTATACTGCTGTGCCAGTATTGCAGTACTCAACCATCTTCAGAAAATGTTCTTTTGTATTTTTCCCCAAAGAAATGCATAGAGGCATATTCTAACTTATGATTGCCCCACCTCAGGTTGGTTTGTTTCTAGCCAATATTGTAGCATAAATTATGCTGTTTCACTTTAACTATATTTTTCCTCTAAGGTTTTCATCACTCTCTATTCTACATTTCTTTCTTACGTTCTTACTTCATGGACTGGCTGTATTGCTGGGTTGCTCACTCCTGGTGTTGTCCTCTCCTCCTTTTCTTGCATCTACATTTTCTTTTCCCTAGATTTCTCCTCCTACTTATTCTCTCTGCCCACAAACCTCACATGCTTCTCCCAACTACTGAGCTATAGGCTCTCCAGCTCTTTATTGGACCTATCAGGTGTTTTGGGTAGGCAATGTAATACAGTTTACAATGTTAAACAAATGCAATGTAAAAGAAGACAACACATCTTTGCATCATTAAATACATATTCCACAACATAAAAAATACAACACATCTTAAAATAATGTGGTACAATGGGTTAGTCTTGTGTGAGATGGCAAGAAACATAGAAAACCTCAGCTTGTGAATGTGACCTAAATAAGAGACTTTTTACTTAGTCTTAATTGATACGTTTGTGCCACACCCTTCCCCTCAAGATTTGGGAAAGAAATATGCAAGGAAATAGTATTTTTCATGAACAACAGGGCCAGTACACATATAAAGTCAGAAAGATGGTGACATCAAGCAAAATACCATCACAAGATCAACAGAGAAAAAAGTGCCACCCTTACCTAAAGGGATATTAACATTTGATTGCTACCGAAAGAGTAGCTTTCTTTTTTTTAATTATGTGACTTTTATATGGCAAAAGCCATCTAGGGTAAGTCTCATGTCAGGAATAGTTGGTTAAAAAAACTTGACTCCATATTTTATATTTACCATAAGAAAGACTGAGAAGGAATAAGAGAAAAGGATGGATGTGGAATGGGAAGTGAAGATCCAGGAGAACATCATGAGAAAAACTAGGATGAAAATATGCTTGAAATCCACAAAGCATTAAATGATATGAAAAATGCATATCTTAAACAAATCTGCATGGTTAAACTGGATAGCTACATATAGAAATACAAAAATAGCCTCATATAAATTATGCTGCAAAAAAGCAATATCAAATGGAACAATGACCAACACATATGACCAGGTATCCTAAATGTCAGAGAGCACAGAATATAGAATTTAGGCCTGAGCTCATTGGCACAGGAAAGCTTTTGTGAACGGAACACCAATAACACTTTTATTAAGAATAGCAATTAATTTTTTATCGTATGATGAAAAAAATGTTCCTTATAGCAAAGTACACCATCACTTGAGGAAAGTTTCATCTTACAGAATGCAAATAAATATTTACTGATTATACATATGATATTGGGCTAGTATCTAGAGTATAAAAAGACATTCAGAAAACTACAAGTAAAGACTAATAAACTATTTACAAAACTGGGGAAATAACTAAGCAAATTTCTAAAATGGTAAAAGATACTTGGTTGAGAAATGCTTGAATTATCTACCAACCTTATCTACTGTGGAATGCATATTGAAATTTTTTTGAGTTTATATCTTATCCCTGTCAGTATGTTCCCAATCAACAATAACTATTAAAAGTAACAGCACATGCTAAGGGGAATATGGAAATATATAGGAAAATTCATTTCTTTTGGGCATTCAAAATGGTACAGATATTATGGTAATTATTCTGCAAAAAGATGAAAATCTGCGGGCATGGTAGTGCATATCTTTACTCAAAGCACTTGAGAGGCCAAAGCACTGGGATCTATATGAGTTTTAGGCCAATCTCCTCTATATTGAGTACCAGGTTAATCAATGTTGCATAGAGATTCTTCAGTAAGAATGGTCTAGTAATCATATACTTCATGAACTATAGCAAAAAAACCATATTCAGTAAATTCAAGAGGTATTTCAAATATTCTAAAGACAAGAGAGAAAGAAAATATTTTCATACAGGTTTCAGAGATACAGAAAAATATAGCAAGAAAACAGTAGATTGTAAGATACCTAGTGATAGAAAATATAGTAGAAACAAATTATGTTTTTAGGAATGGTCTCCTTAAAACTCCATAAGCATGTATTAGATACTGAACAGATGGTAAAATATCACATATGTCTGCATTTCATTTTATTTTAGAAGTTTTATGTCAGATATTATTATGAATATAAAGGTTTATAATTCAATGTTCAAAAGATATTTATATACACATGACATATGTTCTAAAATTTATACATTTAACATGAATCTATAATATATTATACTTTCATAATTTTAGTCCTTAGGATACATTAGATCTATTTGCCAAGATATATACCTGCTAATATAAGATCTCTATATTTGAGAAACATATAGAAATGTTGGAATAAATATGATAATGTTTGTACTATAACAACTGAAATCTGTGAAACAGCTTTCACTGTTGGAGTTTTAAAATTTTCACATTATTGTGTTTTGTATAGATGATATCCTCATCTTCAACATGCCTCTCACTCTTTTTAGTTCTCTTAATTACTTGGGACAGTTTTACTTCAACTTTCATTTCTCATGTACAGGAATAAGGTAAAATATATGATGTTTGTCTTCTCAAAACTGTCTGATCCTTTTATTTACCCGAGTAAATTATTACTGTCTTTATTGCACTAAAAGCTTACCATTGAAAAAAGAATAGGAATAAAGACAGGATTTTTTAAAACTTCATTTTAGGTTAAAAAAAAAAACTAATAATCTTACTGTGCAAAATAATGAATATTGTATCTATCTAATCTAAGTGGGTTTTATGGGAGACTTATTTTTCTTCTCCCTCTTCATATTTCTATAATGCTTAAATGTGTACTTGTCTCCCAAGATAAACTGTTATTAAAATAAAATTCTTCTTTCTCAACTTCACTGTGTTGTATGAAGAAGGAACTATTTAAACATGAAAGTTTGTTTTATTCAAATATAGATTGATTATAGTCATAATTCTCAAATAGTCTTCACATATATTCTATGTATCAAATGACTATATGAATTTGTCTAATACATAGTCTGTATTTACTCTCCATGGATAATAAAGCTTGTTTATTTATCTTTACTACTAATATATCATAGTTATAGTCAGTTTCCCCTTATATAAATAAAACTAATTTTTGTGTCCTTATGAACTACTGCTTATCTAGGAGTAGGTGGGGCATACCTTTAATCCCAGCAGTTAGGAGAGAAAGGCAGGGGGATCTCTGTGAGTTGGAGGCCAGCCTGGTCTACTAAACGAGTTCCAGGACAGCAGGATAGGCTCCAAAACAATACAGAGAAACCCTGTCTCAAAACAAAACAAAACAAAACAAAAAACAAAACAGTAGTGCTTAAAAATATATAAAGCACAATCTGAGGAGAAGGATACACAGGTCATCGATATAGAAAAATACACATTGTGTCAAGAATGCATGGAAATGTACAGCAAGTTCTATGTGTCATTCCAGAAATATTGAAATATATTTACAATTTTATAGTCATTAATACTTATTTACCAGTAAAGATATTGTCAGATTCAAAATGAAAATAAAAGGAACAGTGTGATATTTAAATTTATGTGGAAACAGAGAACATACTCTAAAAAATAAATCAAGGAAAATAAAAAAAAAAAAACAAAAACTTCTGTAAAGGACAGGGTAAATAAGAGAAAACAACAGCCTACAGAATGGGCAAAGATCTCCACCAACTGCACATATGACAGATGGCTGATCTCAAGAATATGTAAAGAACTCAAGAAACTAGACTTCAAAGTGCAAAATAATCCAATTTAAAAATGGAGTATAGTTATATAGAGAATTCTCATAAGAAGAATCTCAAAAGGAAAAAAGACATTCCAGGAACTACACAACATTCTTAATCATAAGAGTACTACAAATCAAAATAATTTTGAGATAACATCTTACACATATCAGAATGGCTAAGTTAAATAATACTGAGGACAATTTATGCTGGAGGAGATGTGGTGTCAGGGGAACACTCCTCCACTGCTGATAGGAGGGCAAACATGCACAGCCATTTTGGAAATCAGTATGGCAATTTCTCAGAAACCTGGGAATCAATCTACCTCAAGATCTTCCAATACCTGTTAGGGCCCATAAAAATAGCTTTACTTCATCTTGGCATCAGGTCATTGAATTAAAAACAATCCTTACTCTTCCAAGGTTAACTTCATAAGACTTAAAGGTCGAAGACATGGCTAATTTAGAATGTTTGGTACTAGTCTTGGATGTATTATCTAAATGACAACAGACCTGGTTTGATTTATGGTTATTCTTAACCCTCATGGCCAGATAATGAAAGAGTTAGTCTAAGGCTTAGTTAATAAATACTTGAAGAATTAAGGAAGAAAATCTGTTTCTTTTATCCTGTTTTTTTAAAAAAATGTCTTTTGCTATTTTTACTTTTTGGGTTGGGATATTTAAGAATGATGAAGAATAAATTAGGGGCATTCAGTATGCAATAGATTTCCCTCCTGACTCTATCCTGTGTCTATCTCTTCTTTAGTATTTTTACCTGCCATTTCTCAATCTGAACTCCCTCTCTCATGCACAAACACAGGTTAATACAGACTGGCACCACAAAGACAAGCTGCTACAGATACCACTCTTGGGCATATACCCAAAGGATACTCAATCATAACTCAAGGAAGTTGCTCAGAAATATTCATAGCAGCATTAATCATAATAGCAAGTGTCTAGAAACAGACTAGATGCTCCTCTACTAAAGAATGGATAAAGAAAAGTACTTTTATACAATGAAGTGTAAATCAGCTGTAAGAAATAATGGTATTATGAAATTTTCATACTAGTGGATGGGATTAGAAAAAAGAAATCACCTTAAGTTAGGTAACCCACACTCAGAAAGACTAATAAGGTATGAACTTATGCACTAGTGAAATTTGATATAAAGCAAAAGATAACCATTCTACAGTCCACAGCTCCCAAGAAGCAGGGTAGAAAGGAGAGACCTTAGGGTGACATTTGGATTGCCTTTGGTTGGGGAATTTTATTAAATCTCCTGGGTAAACTGGGAAAAAGGGGTTTGTTAAAGAGAAGGGATAGGGGATAAGAACATGAGAGAATGGGATGGTTGAATGAAAGATGAAGGTTTCTGTCCTGCCTGGTCACACAATCACTTTGCCACAAATAAACACACAAAGACTTATATTAATTATAAAATGTTTGGCCAATGGCTCAGACTTCTTATTGGGTAGCCTTGTCTTAATTATTAATACATTTCTATTAATCTATGTATTGCTATGAGGCTGTGGCTTAATTATAATCTGGCATGTTACTCCTTGGGCAGCATGGGGTCTCTTTGCAGCCTCTCTCTGTCTCCCTTTCCAAATTTTCTCCTGGTCAAGCTATTGACCAATCAGTTCTTTCCTCATCAACTAATAGGAGAAACATATATACAGACGGACATCACCTATCAGTTGTTGGGAGGATTGAGATGAGAACAAGGAAAGAGATACCTTGATAAAGAGAACAACTATGCCATTAGGGAGAAACCTTTTTCTATGGAAACTCATAAGAATCTATAATGATGACTCCAACTAAGACACCTAGAAATAGTGGATAGAGTAAATAAAATGTACTCCTCTGCAATCAGACTGGTTAATATCCCAACTATCATCATAGAGCAACCATCTCATAACTAATGGGTGCAGATGCAGAGATTCACAACCAAACACCAAACCAAATTCCAGTAATCCAGTTGAATAAATTGAGAAGGGGCTACATGAGCAAGTACGGTCAAGGTAATGATGGAGAAATTTACAAACACAGCTGAACCAAGCTTTTGGAAACTCATGAACTCTGACAGACTATTGTGGAACCTAGATAGAATCAAACTAGGCCCCCCATGTGTGGCAGACAGCTGTGAAGCTTGGGATATTTGAGGAGCTTCTGTCAGTAGGACCAGGATATATCCCTGGTATATGAACTATTTTGTTGAAGCCCATTCCCTGTGAGGGGATGCTCAGCATTAATGCAGGGAGAGGGGCTTGGTCCTGCCCCCAACTTAATTTGCCAGACTTGGGTTAGGGTTAGGGTTAATGTAGCCTCCCCATGGAATCAACAAGTGTAACCTAAGGAAAATATAGGAGACAATTTGGGGGTTGAAGAAGAAAATACGCATAATCAGAGAGAGTGTGGAAGGAAATACAAAGCCACAATTACTCCAAAATACCACCAAGAAAATACATACATACAAGTAACACCTAAAATGAACAATATGACAAATACAATTAATACAAACACATTTAAATAATAATAATAATTATCAATATCCCCAATTTTCAAACCAAAAGACACAGAATGATTATCCGGATCAAGAAACAAAACCCATCTAAAGTTTGCCTATAAGAAATAGAGTTTAGTGTTAAAGATAAAAAACACCTTAGAGTAAAAGAATTGACAAAAGTACTTCATTGAAATGTGATTAGGAAAAAAGCACATGTTGTTACCTTAATATCTGACAGAACATACTTTAAAATAAACCTAACAAGAAAAGATGGAATGGGGAAATTGTTTCTTTTTAACAAAACCTTTAACCAGGAAGACATACGTAGATACCTCAAATTCTGGTGCACCATATTGCATGAAAAATTATACTGCTGGAATTAGCAGCACAGAATAAAAGCAGCCTGTTAATCCTCTTAATAGTAGATGATTTTAATATCATACTTTCTATAGTAAAAAAGTCAAATGAACAGGAATATGCAGAGAAATTTCAGCATTAGTTGACATCATACATCAAATGGATTTGACAAATACGTACAAAATATTCCACCCAAACATCTCCTCAGCAGCACATGAGAGCTTCTCTAAAGTAAATGGGAGAGACCAATAGATAGATAGATAGATGAGAGATAGATAGATAGATAGATAGATATAACACCCTGTGGTGATATAGTATTTATGACTTGTTTAAGCCATTGGAGTTCAAACTAGCAAAGCAGCCACACTAGTTAACCATAGAAGCTAGGCAGTAGTGACACACAACTTTAATCCCAGGATTCAGGAGACAACAGTAGATGAGTCTCTCTGACTTCAAGGCCACCCAGGGATACATGCAAATGAACCAGTCTAACAGAGTAACAGAGCTCAAAACTTTAATCCCAGGACACATGAGAAGTATTTAAGACAAGAACATGGTCTCAGAGATGGAATTCATTCTACAGCCACATTGAGAATAGGAAGGATTAATTCTCTCCAGTCATGATAAGGAGAGGCAGCAGTATTAGGGTTGGTAGAGAGTTCATGGAGACAGGATCAGGCCTATCTGCCTGAGGTATAGGCTGCTTTGCTTTTATAATCTTCAACTTGAAGCTTGAACTCCAATATCTCTCTCTGGGTCTTTTTAATTTTTGTGATATTTTTCATGGGGAAACAAAACATATCTTGGCAGAAACAAAATTTAGAAATACTTTTATATATTCTATGTGACCACAATGCAATAACACTTAAAACTAACAGCAAATGCATCTCTAATAAATTCAAAAATTTTGGTCACAAAATCATTATGCAATGGTAAATAAGTAAAGAGGAAGTCAAGTAAGCAATAATAAATTTTCCCTTAACTAAATAAAAATAAAAATAAAGCACAACAAATGGTCTGGTATGAACAGAAAACATTCCAATGAAGTAAATATATACTCCTAAGTTCCTACATTAAGAAATTAGAAAGAATATAAAAAAATAGTGTTACTATTAGACCTCAAAACTTTGGAAAAACTCCATATGCATTAGGCACCAATTTTTACAAAAATTTGAGAAGAAATTAATGCAATAGAAACAAGGAGAGCAATGGCAAGAAATGCTAAGAAGTGTTTTTTTTTTTTTTTGTAGAAAAATAAAATTGAGAGATGCTTGATCCTACTAAACAAAAAAAAAAAGAAAAAAAAAAGAGAGAGAGAGATGACTCAAATGAATAAAATCAGAAATTAACAGGGAAATATTATAATAGACTTCAAGGAAATTCAATTTATTGTATTGAAATGCTTTAAAATCCTGTTCCCTTACTAAGCTGGAAAACAAAAGAAATGGATTAATTTCTTGACTCAGCTAAACTACCAATATTAAACAACTCCATAACAATGGAGTGTAAAATAGTAATAAAACCCTGCCTGCTAAAAGTTGAGGACTAGATTGATTCACAGCAGGTATTTACCCGATTTTACAAAATACCAATAGCCAATACATTTTCAGATTATTCAAAATAAATGACTAAATAAGAAAGAATGAAAGACAGGGATAAAGAAGGAAAGAAAAAAGGAAGATAGATAGATAGCACTCTCAAACTTGTTCTCTCAAGACATTATTAATATATTCCCCAAACAAATGAAGACATAACACAATAAAACAAAACTACAATTCAAGTAAAAAGCAAATACAAAGACCAATAAAATACTAGCAAACAGTGCCTAATAAAATATGAAGAAGCTCATGTATCACAATAAAGTTAGTTTTATCTTTGAAATTCAGGTATGGTTCAAACTACACAAATCAATAAATGCAATAAGCACCTAGTCAGACTTAAAAACAATTGTTACATGATAACTTTAATAGACACATAAAAAGCCTTTCAAAAATATAATATGCCTTCATTTTAAAATAAACCTGGAACAAGTAAAAGTAAAAGAAAACCATCTCAAATAAAAGAAAGTTTATACAAAGGAAAGTCATGACCAAAATCATCCTAAACTGAGAAAAAAATTGAAGGATCAATACTGATGTAAGAAATAAGACAATTTTGTTCATCCCCTATAGCCCCTGTGAATGTTCTGATCAAAATGCTACCAAGAGCAATAATTAAAGGGATACAAATAGTGAAAGAAGAAATTAAACTATCTCTCTTTACAGATGGCATGATACTATATATTAGAAATTCCAAATATTCTATCAGAAAAAATCAGCAACATGGCAGGATATAAAATCAACATGCACAAAACCATGCCTTTTCTACACAGTAACAACAAGCATACAGTGAAAGATATTATTTATACAATCACAATAAACTCAATGAAAATATCCTATCATATGACAATTATTCTAGGTAACATTCTCACCATACTCTAACACATCATACACACATGGCAGGTTGTAGGTTAGATGTTTTGAAGCTGGGTTTGTGTTCTAGTCTCACCATTGGGAGCCTATCCTGGTTAGAGAAGATTACTAGCTCCTGTTCCATGTCCTCAGTTATTAATGGTCCTCATGAGGTTCATCCTTATGGGTTCCATGACATTTCCAATGAACAATTTCAAACATTTCTCCAGCAATTCCTACCTATTCCAGTTTAGTATCCTACCCTCTTCCTTAGTCCCTTTCTCCAATATATCTTTCCTGAATAGCATCAGTTTTAATAGGTTTTAATAATTAAAACCTGGAGTCAGATATAGGGGAAAATGCTGAAATATCAGTGATGTGAATGAAGAAACCACAGATACACCTTATCTCACTAACTTCCCAGGCAAAAAGAAAAGACATCAGATGGCAGAGGACATCTAGGAGAATATGCCACTCAAAAAAAAGAGAAGGATCCTTCCAGAGTGCCCTGCAGGGAGACGGCCTCACTTTCTTTTTAGGTAACCTGCTGACAAGAAAGATTAACCAAACATGGTGGTGTTCAATGGCACAGTTGGCAAAGTAAGCAATGGGGCAAGCAATTTCTCAGAAATGTTTGTTTCTCTCTGGGCTTAGGAAGCCCTAAGGTTCTAAGGTTGAGAGGAATTCAGGTTAAAAAAAAAAAAAAAGGACCTTAGGACCTTGCAAAATTATTTGGTTATTATATATTCCGGTTTCCAGAAGAAGCAACTATTGATGAAAGGACCTGGCACAGGGTCAGAGACTGTATTCAGGACTATTAGAGGGGTTTTGGCCCAGGAAAGATCCCTGTTACTGCCTTCAGCTATTGGAGCATAATGTAGGATGTCCTTAAGACAACTTCACAAAGGCAAGACCTCTAGAAATTGGTCTCTGAGGGAGAACAATCCCCTTTGGTGGCAGAAAGGAAGCCTTCCCTCAAAGAGGGGCCTCTTCAGTCCAACTTTGATCAGAAAAAAAGGAAGAGAGACCAAAAAGGAAGGAAGGAAGGAGGGAAAGAAGGAAGGAAGGAATGAAAGGAAAGGAAAAGAGAGACCCAGACAACTTCTCTGCGGGGAAAGAAGCTGACCCTGAAGAGGAGGCCAATTATGAGCAGGACTCTTACCATGACTTCTCTAACATTGCTCCTTCCTCTGCTAGGAAAATGCATCAGGTCATCCTGCCTGAGCAGCTGCCCCTCAAGGAGAATTCCCAACTTTACAAATCTCCTGCCCTAATGCCCTTCCCCCACGCTGATCCAGGATTTAAAGAAGCAAAGATTAGGCCCTGCATATGCACTAGGTCAGCAGGACCTGTGGGTACCAAGAACTCAGATTTGCTACAATGGTGATTATTTACTATTCGAGCAGCTACAGTCACAGATGAACTGCAGGGGGCAAGTCCAGACCCAGAGGGCAAAGGCAGGACAGGACTTAGAAGCTGCAGTCTTAGGAATCTTAGGAGCTGCTGCCTTTGCTAACTCTAACTCCAAGTTAAGTGTATTGAAAAATTAATGGTGCCTGTCAGAATGTCAGAAACTCTTTTAAGACCTTATTTTTTTTTTTTTAAAAAAAGGACATAGATGAATTTATTGCGATTTGTTCAATTTTGGATGCTCATAATTCAAGGATTATCTATAGCAGTCCCATTACAAGTGATTTCAGTTAAGGATGTTTTATTTCAACAAACTAGTCTTGGCCTAGAAAATAGGAGGGCTAAAAGATGTATGTATGTATGTATGTATGTATGTATGTATGTATGTATGTAGTTCCCTATGTATGGTGTGGCCACACAAATGCGTGTATGAAGTGTAATTATAAATGTATGATTCCTAACAAAATGTACTATTTGAATTGCTTGAGATATGATAAAAAGAGAGATCAGATTCACAGGGGCCCGTAGGAAATAGCCAAAGTCAACATGGCCTGGGAGCCATAGGAGCTTCTATGGATGGTTCAATAGAGTTTAACAAAGGTGAAAAAACAGAAATTATCTTATTTTTGTGGTTAGAAAAATAAACTAAAAAAAAAAGAAAAAATGGAGGTTAATGTAAGATTTGAGAAAAGCTATTGAGAAAAAGCCTCATGGAACTGCTGCCCAGTTTGGCACTGCCTAGATAGGTGTCAGTGAAAATGCAAATGAGACCATATCAGCTAAGGAAGGCTTTACAGGTCAGATTTGAAAAAAAAATCAGATATCACTCAGTCATATTTTGAGTTTTTCTGTGGAGTACTTTTCATAAACTATTTACATTGATGGTACAAATTGTAATTTAGGGAGCATTTTATCTTTCTAGGTTTATATGAAAATGCATTGACATCCTAAAGAAATTAGGTCTCAAGTATTAAAAATTTAAAAAAAGTTTATGACCATTAGATAATTTTCAGATGTTATTGGGAAATATTCAATGGTTATGTCATTTTTAAAAGCACCTACTCTCAATTTAAAACCTTTAAGTGATATCTTTAAAGGAGATAGTGATCCCAGTTCACCTAAACAGCTAACTGAAGAGGGTAGACAAGTTCTTCTACAATTGGAAAATATAATCCAAAATCAACAGATATGCTATATTGAGTATGAAAAACCATGGGAGGCTTATGTGCTTTCCACACAACATAGTCTGACTTCTTTCTTATGGCAAAGGGGACTATTGTTATAGTTGCATTTGCCTGTTTCTCCAGGCAAAGTGTTAAATCCTTATTTTAAAGCAGTAGGTTTGTATGGTAAAAAATGCTGTATGGAGTTTAAGAGATTTTTTTTTTTCCAGAGAACCAAGCATAATACATGTTCCCTATACCAAATAGTAAGTTAATGGTTATTTCAAAACCTTTACAACCAACAATTAGTGGGCAAAGGAATATTTACTTAGGTGGGGAGGGGTTACCTCCCCTTATCTGAGAGTGGGCTCAGGTGCCAGCCATGGCAATACTGACTTATGGGGTTAATTTTCTTTTATCATTAGAAGTTCCCTTTCTTTGTATAGATTTAGGGCCTAAATTTTCAAGCTTTTATTAATTATAATTTTTGGTCTATCAGCTTTTGCTCAGTTTTTGGAAAAAAAAAATGATAATCAGTTTCCAGCTCATAGACTGTTACAATTTGTGGTAATACATCCTTTTATAGTCACTAAAATTGTAAGGGGTAATCCTGTAAAAATGCTACGTTAGTTTCTCCTGATGGTTCTTGTAATGTAAAAGCACCTTATGTTATTGATGGAAGAGAATATGTAGTACAGACAGATTCAGCTTCAGCTCAGATAGTTGAGTTACAAGTTGTTGCAATAGTTTTCAGCTTCTAATAAAATATTCATTTAACTTATATACTGACAGTCATTATGTTTTTAGACCTCTTCAAGTTTTAGAGATAGTTCCATACATTGGAACTATTAACAATCAGGTTAAAATGCTATTTGAGCAAATTCAAGTGCCATTCACCATAAAGAGTGTCACTGTGCTTTGTGGGTCATATAAGATCTCATTCAAACTTTCACAACCCACTGGCTAAAGGTAATGAGTTAGCTGTTAGACTGACAAAAATGGTCACTTTATCTCAGGTAAAATTAGCTCAGCAGTCACACAGGTTTCATCATCAAAATAGTAATAGTCTAAGAAAACAGTATGGTTTAACTACAGAGACTGCTCGACAAATTGTCAAACAATGTGATGTGAGCCCACAATATTTACCTGTAACTAATGTAAGAGTAAATCCTCAGGCCTACTTCCTAATCATTTATGACAAATGGATGTTGCTCATATTATAAAATTTGGCAGATTAAAATATGTGCATGTGGCAGTCAAAATATATTCAGGCTTCTTTATGGCCACTGTACAATCTGGAGAAGCCACTAAGCATGTGCTAAGTCACTGTTTAAAATGTTTTGCTTACATGGGAGTTACAAAAAAAATGTAAAAACAGACAATGGATCTACATACACTAGTAAAGCATTTCAGCAATTTTGTGCCCAATAAAAAATTAAACACATAACAGGCATTCCTTATAATCCTCAAGAGCAAAGAAGTTATGAAGCATGCTCATAGCTCCTTAAAACTGCAACTTATAAGGATAATGGAGTTGTGCCACTAGTCTCCACATGATACAATAAATCATGCACTCTTGATTTTAAAATTCTTGCATGTGGAATGCCCATGAGCGATCTGTGGTGGACAGATCTCTGATATGATGGAACTCAAAAGAATTTTACTCAATTCAAATTGAAAGATCCATGCATGAGACTATGGAAAGGGCCTGACCCTCTCCCAATATGGGGTTGAGGGGGTCAAGGGCATATTTGTGTTTTCTTGCAGGAAGAAAATGAGGCCAGGTGGCTGCCAGACCATTTGGTGAGATGCATGGAATAGAGGAAAACCAGACATGTGACCTCAGGAGCATAATTACCTCTTTTCCTCTCTCTCTCTCTCTCTCTCTCTCTCTCTCTATCTATCTATCTATCTCTCTCTATCTCTATCTCACCCTCTTTCTCAGTCTGTCTCAGGGGTCTTTCTCTTGAACAGGCAAGCCTTAAACCTATTGTTTTTACAACAAGGATGAATTTGTGCAACACTCAAGGAGGAATATTGCTTCTATACCGATCACAAAGGAGTGACAAAAGATGGTATGGCCTAGGTCAGAGAAGGGGGAAAAAAAAAGAAGGGAGCAGTGTGAATAGGAACCAGGCTGCTTACCAACCTATCCACTTATCCCTTGCTGGGTTCTTAATTCTGCTTGACTTAGGCACTTAGGCCATTAAGAGGTTAACTGGCTTTATCTACCATCAGATCAACTCCATGATGGCAAAGCCTATACAAGTACACTATCACAGGCTTGACCTCAAGGTATGTGGTCATGGTGAGCCTTTAGAAGTTGACAACCACGACCAAAGGTGCCAATTCCCAGGGAAGCCTCCTTCTGCTATTGACAAAGCTAAAACATCTCCCATGGAGGTGTCCTTGTGTGAGTGCAATGAAGATGCCACCAAAGGCGTCTACCCTTAGCTTCATGGGAGTATGCCTGGTTGCATGAAGGTTGATGTCAAATAAAAACCCTTCCCTCCTCAAAATGGCATCGTGGTAGGCCTGAGCAATAGCGCCTGTGAAGGCTTGGTTAGCTTGCTTCAGGATATATGTCACATAACTATCTAGGGGGACCAGGATCTCTGTTGCAACTCGTGGTGACATAGCGTCAATATCAATAGCCCACCTTCTTGAGAGAGAGAGAAAGAGAGATTGGAGAAATTGCCAGGAGCGATCATGGCATAAGCCTTAGAGATTAACACCTTTTCCTTAGAATAACCCATAGAGTTAAAAGCTAGCTACTTTCCTACTTTCAGTTCTGATCTACCTTTTCTGCTCCCCAACTTCCTGAGAAATAGAATTTATGGTTCACAAGATTGCAGTCAGGTTACTTAGTGACCCCTCCTTATACAGTTATTTAGCAACTCCTGAGACCTCTTCCCCTGCTAACAACCTGCTTATGACTGACCTTCAGTGACCTCTAATAAAGAACGCCAGAAGGTCCAGTTACCTGACAATGAAGTCACCAGAGCTCATAGAGGATTGTTGGCTATGCTATCATTCTCATCCTCAGCTTCTATGAAGGGATAGCCATTTTGGGAGACTCGGCTTATACCAACAATTCCTGTCATTGCAGATGGCATACAAATTCCACTCATGGAATCTCTGTTACTCAGGTGTCTGGCCTCAGGCTATGCATCTCCACTTCTGGACTCCCTCCTCAATATAGTCATCTTTGTAACACAACTGTTTCTCCCGAATTAACTCTCACATTGTTCCTCCCAATGATGCTTGGTGGGCAGGTACCCAGGGCCTCGCCCCTGCCTGGTCATGGCTGCCTTTGATATCAATGGCAAAAAAAACAATAATGAATTTTGTATTTTAATCAAGCTTTTGCTTTGCCTGCTTTACCATTTCACTAACAACTTCATTCCCTTATGGGAGGAAAGGGATGGTTCTCCTCTCCCTAGGCAGTGCAGAGAGCCTATTTCTGCCCTCACCATCTCTTTCCTTCACAGCTTTGGTGGTGCTGGAGCTGGGACAGGCATTTCCCCCCTTTTCTATGCAGCAACAGGTACTCTGAACTATGCTCAACTATTGACAAAGATGTTCAGTAACTTCAGAAGGGAATAGATAACATTGAAAACTCCCTTGATTCCCTGGCTGAAGTCGTCTTCCAAAATAGGAGGGGATTTGATCTCCTGTTGTTGTAGCATGGAGGTCCCTGTGCTGCCCTTAAGGAGGAATGCTGCTTTTATACTAGCAAGACAGGAGTAGTAAAGGACAGTATGAGGAATGTTAGAGAAGAATTAGAAAAAAAAGTAAGAAAGAAAATGAGAGAGGGAGCAACATGAAAGCTGGAAAAAAAAAAAAAAAACTGGTTCTCTACCTCCACTTGGTTATCCATTTTACTGCCTTCTCTTCTTCTGGGCCCCTTTGTGGGACTTATATTGCTTTTATATTTTGGCCCATGGGTCTTTAGGCATTTGACAGATCTTATCAAGCAACAGGTAAATAGCCTTGCTGCAAAGCCAATTCAAATCTACTATCAGAGGCTGGCCATAAGTGAAGGTGACAATGGAGGAATGCAACATTCACCTGACACTACCAGTTCCCACTTAGCTTAAACAAGCACTATTCCTCCCCCAGATCAAAACGGCCTTAGAACTAAGACCCTTGATCAGTCCCAGCTGGGGACCTAGAAAGGGCCCCTCTCCCATAAAACTGAGTTTCTCTCTCTCAGCAGAGGCTCACCAAAGACTGGCACCTTTCTGATGCTCTACCCCATTAAGACAGGATCTTTGATAGCTGGCAAAGATATCCAAAGATGGGGTACTTATGAGAGCCCCTCAGAATGATCCTAAGACAGGCAGTCATCAGCCCTAAGTTCCTCTTGGAGAAACATCTTGGCTGTTCCTCTTTATTAATATAACAGAGCAGGGGAGATGTTGGGAACCATCACCATCCTCACTATCTCAGGCCTCTGAGATAGAAAATCACTGCCTCTTAAGAAGTAAGCAGCATGTTCAGCAGAGCATTCCTAGATACAGGCTTGCCATTTTTACAACCAGTTAAAGAATATGTCAGGACATTCATCCTGCTACAGTTTTACAGCCAGTTAAAGATTAGTTCAGGGCATTCCTTCTACTGACCCTTTCATCCTGCCCACTTGCAAACCCCTGCTCACATCCTGCCCATGGTCTCCCCTGAGTCTCCCCTGAGAAAGTAAAGTTTGACAGCTTGATCAGTATATGGACTTGCTGTTGTTCTTCTCCTCCCTTACCCTTTGATTCCTCTAGTCTCTCATTTTGTCGTTGACTGCGCCGCGGGTAGGGGCATTCTCCCACATATATTATTCTCTTTGCTAGACATCTTACTTCCTGTCTGTCTGTACAGAACTCCAAACCTCTATGGTTAGCTAGTGTCTAGTTCTGCCCTCTGATCTTCAGGCAAATACAAACGAGATCACCAAACTCCTGTTTCCATTACCAACCACTCCCTGTTCACCCACAAAATATATTCTTTTTTCACTTCCCTGAGAGATGCATTTGCCCCTCCCTGATCACTTTATCTAACTTCTTGTGGTGGATTGAATGAAAATGGACTGCAAAGGGAGTGGCATTATTATGAAGTGTGTACTTGGCAGAATTGTTTCCCTGTGAGGGTGGGATCTGAGTTCTTTTTCTCAAGCTTCCCTTACTGTGACAGTCTACTTCCTGTTGCCTCTGTGTCAAGATGTAGGACAGTCTCTGCTCTAGCACCACATCTGCCTGCACTTCCTCTATAAGGTGATAAAAAACAGAAAAAGCCCTATATTCCTACACTGGGAAGACCTGTGGCATCCCCATAAAGTCAGGGAAGTATTATAGTAATCATAGGGGTCAATTATGCCAGTATACCCCATCCCACAGTATCAGCTAATCAGGGTTCGTAGGTATTCAAAGAGTCTGAAGTAGCAACTAAAGTCAGAATCTACATAGGTCTATCCTGAACCCTCTGCACATATAATGTGGCTGTTTAGCTTAGGTTTCTTTTTTTGTTGTTGTTGTTGAAGTCCTAAAACTTGGAGTATGAGTGTCAATGACTCTTTCTCCTTATAGTGAGAATTTTTTCCTCCTACCTAGTCTTGATATGAGGGTATGTGATTAGATTTATTGTAACTTGCTATGCCATGTTTTGTTGGTAGCACGTGGAGGCCTGCCCTTTTCTGAAGGAAACAGAGTAGCAGATGATGGGATAAAGTGTGAATGTATGTGTTTGGAAGCAGAAAAAGAAAAAGAGAAATACTCCAAGAATAATGTTGGAAAAGCTGTACATCCACAAGAAGAAAAAGCAAATTGCATGTGTTTCTAATTCCTTTCACAAAACTACTTCCAACTGATCAAAAATCAAGGTGAAATCTGAAATATTAAAAATGTTAATGCCATACTAATTTTTGCTCTCTTCACAGTATCTTAGGAAATGGAAACAATTTAATATCCTTCAAGCAAGGAATTGATAATGGAAACAAGCATGTGCATGTAAATGTGGAGGGGGGTGTGCAGCAATAGTTGAAAAAAGAGACCAATAATCTACTAAAACACAAGAAGGGGTTTATGAAAGTATTTAAAGGGAGCAAAGCAAATGGTGATATTATGCAATTATAATCTATAGCATGAATAATAAAAACCAAGAGATAGATATTGGGTTTCAAGCTTAAGATCAGAGAAACAAATCAGTCAAGCCAGCAGAGATCTGTTGCCTCTACCAAGGCTTGGACAATCCTATCCACAACATAGCTGGAGACCACTTGCCTAAGAATGAATGCCAGATCTGAGACTCTGTTCCTGTGTTATATAGCTCTCTATTGCTGGGATTAAATCTCTCTGTTTTATACTGATTCACTCTCACATAGCCATGAGTGTCCTTGAAAACACACAGATCCATCTGCCTCTTTGTAATGAGTCCTGGGATTAAAGGTTTGTTCCACCACTGGCAGGCCTGTCCCCAAATGTATCAATACACAAAAAGATGTCTTGAATACACACAAGTATACCTACATAGAATATGGCAAGAATAAATGTGCATAAATTGTATCAATACGTGAAATGTCTTTAACATAAGTAAAAGTATACATACATAGAATATGGTAAGAATAATGTGCATAAAATATCATAAGTGGAAAGATTGCACACACTATAACAAAATATAATATACAATTCTTCTGGGAAGGGAATATAAACTTAATTTTACATAGCTAACCACAGTAAGAATATATAGCAATATTAGCTGTACAATACTATTACCTCGATCTCTGCCGGTCTACTCTGAGTTCCTGCGGGCAAGATCCTTGATCCTTTAATCCGAGCCTCTGCTAAAGAAAGAGGCCTCAGCTGGAGAGTTCCAGTTTCCAGTGAGATCCGACTATCCTGCAAAACCTTCCCAAGTTTCAGCTCAGCCTTTATCTTCTTCCGCCAGCTATTGGCCAGAGGAGAGTCTGGGCCCAATCAGGGCTGCTGGTCCCCTACAACCTCTCCCTCCCCCTGAAATCCCTGGGTTGGCCCTTGATCCTGCTGCTCCTGTCTACTGAACCCATGGAGAGCACACTTGGAGCTCTGATACACCCCACCCATACCAACCACGAGCCTGCCCCCCTACCCTGTGCCCCACCCTACCCACGGTCCTGCCGCTCTGGTTCAGTAATGGGACAGAGGGTGGAACCAACAGTCCACGCTACTTCAGAGACTTCTCAGAGGAACTATGAACAAAGGAGACCTGCCTATCCCCGCAGGGACCACCGGTAATTTCAAAATGCTTGGTCTCTGACCACACCTCCAGTCCTCTGCTGGAGTTCTGGGCCCCTCCCAAAGATCTACCTATCTCTGAGGGACTACTGTGAGTTCCTCATGGCATCATCTACTGGATCCTCATCCTTGAGCCGATCACTGGGTTCCTGTTTGCAGAGAGAACACCTAGAGTGCTTGGACAACAAAGAGCTACAGATATTGAATCTCTGACCCACATAAGCCCACCAGGGAAGTACCATAGAGAGAAGGGGAGAACCGACAATACCTACTGGAAAGAAGCTATGGGAAAAAAGCAATACAAGAAAACACCTAACAACAGAAAGACAAGCATGACACCACCAGAATCTAGGGAATCTACACATACTAGAACAGAGCACAACAACAAAGCAGAGGAAGCAGAAGGGAACAACTTAAAAATTACCATCATAAAAATGATAGAGGCCCTCAAAGAAGATGTGGGAAAATCCCTTAAAGAAATGGAGGAAAAAACAAACAAAAACAGTGGAAGAAATGAAGGAATTCCTTAAAGAAAGTACAGAAAGCCAAGAAAAAACAATTATGCAAATGAAGGAAATGGTTCAAGACTTGAAAACTGAAATAGAGAAAATAAAGGCAACACAAACGGAAGGAATGCTGGAATTAGAAAAACTGGGCAAAAAATCAGGAACTACAGACACAAGCATAACCAACAGAATTCAAGAGATGGAAGGGAGAATCTCAGGCACAGAAGATGAACTAGAAGAAATAGATTCATCGACCAAAGAAAATCATAAATCCAATAAATACTTAACACAAATCATCCAGGAAAAGTGGGACACCATGAAAAGGCTAAACCTAAGAATAATAGGCGTAGAGAAAGGTGAGGAAGCTCAGCTCAAAGGTGCCGAAAACAAAATCATCGAGGAAAACTTTCCAAATCTGACAAAGAGACAGAGAAAGAAATCAGAGAAACATCACCCTTTACAATAGCCACAAGGAACATAAAGTATCTTGGTGTAAAGCTTACCACACAAGTAAAAGACCTATATAATATGAACTTGTGGCTGTAAAGAAAGAAATTAAAGAAGATACCAGAAAATGGAAAGATCTCCCATGCTCTTTGATAGGTGGGATAAACATATCATACTAGAAGATCTAGCTAATGCTATAAGACAACAGAAGGAGATCAACAGGATCCAAATTGGAAAGGAACAAGCCAAACTGTCTTTATTTGCAGATGATATGATAGTTTACATGAGCGACCCAGTAAACTCTACCAGGGAACTCCTACCGCTGATAAATATCTTCAGCAAACTAGCAGGATACAAGATAAACTCAAAAAAATCAGAAGCCCTACTTTTTTTCAGACGAAAAAAAAAAAGAGAGAGAAAGAAATCAGAGAAACATCACCCTTTACAATAGGCACACAAAATATAATGTATCTTGGTGTAACACTTACCAAACAAGTAAAGGACCTATACAATAAGAACTTTGTGGTTCTAAAGAAAGAAATTAAAGAAGGTACCAGAAAATGGAAAGATCTCCCATGCTTTTGGATAGGTGGGATAAACATAGTAAAAATGGCAATCTTGCCAAAAGCAATCTACAGATTCAATGCAATCCTCATTAAAATCCCACCACAATTCTTCACCGACCTTCAAAGGATAATAATCAATTTTATATGGAAAAATAAAAGACCCAGGATAGCCAAAATAACCCTATACAATAAAAGAACTTCAGGAGGCATAACCAGTCTGGACTTAATCACTACTGCAGAGCTATAGTTCTGAAAACAGCCTGGTATTGGCATAAAAATAGACAGGTAGAACAATGGAATCAAATTGAAAATCCTGACATTATCCCACACACCTATGAACACCTGATTTTCGAAAAAACAGCTAAAATTATACAATGAGGCCAGGACAGCATCTTCAACAAATGGTGCTGGAACAATTGGATGAGGATGTGTAGAAGACTGCAGATAGTCCCATGTCTGTAGCCATGCACAAAACTCAAGTCCAAATGGATCAAAGACCTCAACATCAATCCAGCCACATTGAACCCCTTAAAAGAGAAAGGAGGAGATACCGTTGAACTAATTGTTGTAGGAGACTGCTTCCTGAACATAACTCCAGGGACAAAGATCCTGAGAGAATCAATTAATAAATGGGACCTCTTCAAACTTAGAACCTTCTGTAAGGCAAAGGACACAGTGGACAAGACCAATCGGCAGCCCACAGACTGGGAAATGATTTTCACCAATACTATATATGACAAATGACTGATCTCCAAAATATTCAAAGAACCCAAGAAACTAGTCAATAAAACACCAAATAACCCTATTAAAAATGGGGTACAGAACTGAAGAAAGAATTCTCAATAGAGGAAATCAAAAAGTTGAAAGACACTTAAGAAAATGTTCCACATCCTTAGCTATCAGGGAAATGCAAATCAAAACAACTTTGAGATACCATCTTATTCCTGCCAGAATGGCTAAAATTTAGAAACACCAAAGATGACTTATGTTGGAGAGGATGTGGAGAAAGGGGAACACTCCTCCACTGCTGGTGGGAGTGCAAACTCATACAGCGATTTTCGAGATCAGTATGGCGGTTCAGCAGGAAAATGGGAATTAGTTTACCATAGGACCCGGCAATACCACTCTTAGGCATAAACCCAAAGGATTCACATCCATGCAACAAAGATGTCTGTTCAACTATGGTCATAGCAGCACTATTTGTAATAGCAAGAACCTGGAAGCAACCTAGATGCCCCTCAATTGAAGAATGGCTAATGAAGATGTGGCACATCTACACAATGGAATACTACTCTACAGAAAAAAATAATGTTATCTTGAAATTCGCAGGCAAGTGGATGACACTTGAAGAAACCATCCTGAATGAGGTAACCCAGTTACAAAAAGAGGAACACAGTGTGTACTCACTCATATATTGATTTTAGAACTAGATCAAAGGATCACCAGCCTATAATTCACACCAACAGAGGAACTAGGATACAAGGTTCAAGGTGTATTCGATTGATATAAAATCCCTCACAGAACTGATAATGGAGAAGTTCCCCAGAGCTCAGGGGAAGTGGGGGGGCAGCTAATGGAGAGAGAAGTAGGAGAAAACGAGTGGGAGGAAAGGAAAACATGTGTGAGCAGGAAAATTGAGCCTGGTTAGGAATACAAGACAGGAAAGAGCGAGCAAGCGAGAGAGAGAGAGAGAGAGAGAGAGAGAGAGAGAGAGAGAGAGAGAGAGAACACAAAAGAGGGAGCCAATATTGGTTTAAAGATAAAATTGAACACAAAGAAAAGTCTAGAGAACTACAAGACTGCTGCCAAATAACAAATTGAGCTTCCGTGCAAAGGCTACCATAAATGCCCTTCCTGGAGAGTGAGATCAACAACTAACTTATCCATGGAGCACTCAACTAATGCCTGTTGGAAACAGTAGCAAACACCCATACATAAACACTGAGTAGAACTGGAACTCAGATGCAGAGGGAGAGGACAAGACCAGGCGGCAGGAACACATAGAGACAGCATACCTGAACAAGGAGTAGCTAATGGGCCACAAGACTGATAGCTGGGAAGCCAGCATGGGAGTGACTCAGCCCCCCCTGAATATGGGTCTCAGCCAGAAAGACAGCAGTCTAAGGGACCTCAGACAGTGGAGCCAGGATGTATCCCTGGTGCACAAAAGGACCTTGCTACGACATCCCCCATGGAGTGATAACTGCCTTAATCTAGAGACAGGAGAGAAGCCCTAGTCCCTACTTCACAGGACCTGTCAGATCTACATAACCCCAACTGGATGGCATTCCCCTACATATGGAATTGGGGTGGGGGGATGGGAGGGGAGTGTGGTATTGAGTGCATGTGAGAGGACAGAGAGGGTGAAAGGGAGGGAAGGAGGGAGGGAGGAAGGGAGGGATGAATGGAGGGAGGGAGGGAGGGAGATGGAACTGGGATCGACATGTAAAATAATAAATTAAATTAAAAAAAAAATGATTTGACTCCAAAGTTTAAGTTCAAGGATAAGTTACTGGGGAAAAGAAGTTCTATTTTTGTTTCCACAGAAAATGAAAAGATGTGGATTCTTTCCAGACTAGTGTGGTTTGATCAAACCAGACCACATGAAACAGAGTACCAGGTTATGCTACATTCAAAACAGCTGGACAAGGCAGCCTTACAGTTTACAGCAAGGATTTCTGAATCTTCTTTGAATCCCCCATGACAGCGCCCCTTACCAGCTGGAAGTAATTTTGAAAGAACAACGCCCAAATTCCAAAATATTTTCTATAAATGTTTTCATTTAAATGGATTTGGTTATATTAAATAAATATAAAAATAATTGTAGTATCAGTTAAGTAGTGCTCTATAACAAGGTATTGATAAACTTAGATTTTTTTTTTTGATCAAACAGTCATTTTTCATGAGTAAAGACTGGACATGCAGGAATGAGTGCTTATTTTCTTGGAACTGCCTATCTTCACTATGTCAGTATAGTCACCTTACTGTGTGGAAGAGAAAATTAGTAATCTATATGATCATAAATCTTATTTGAAATAAATGAAAGGGCGCATTTAAAAAAGGATGAAAAATAATAATGAATGTGTATGATGAAAGGGGAATTGAAATCATAAGTGAAGAAAGATTACCACACTATCAAAAAGTCTTCAAATACAAATTGGGACTTAAATTCGCAAGCAGAAGCTATATCGTCAAAATTACGGAGCAATGGAATGCAGTGCATTTTGGGAATTTTTGATTTATATATTATTATACTTGAATGGATTGTGGTTACATTTTGTTTGTGCTTTAAAAAATAAAGCTTGCCTGATGATCAGAATGTGGATCTAGCCACAAGTTAGCCATAGAGACCTGGCAGTGGTGGCACACACCTTTAATCCTAGCAGTCAGGAGACAAAGGCAGGTAGATCTCTGTGATTTTAAGGCCAGCCTGGGCTACACAAGATGCTTTATGTCTAAAAGTAAAACAGAACCTGAAGGTGGTGGCTCACTCTTTTAATTGTGATACTTGGGAATCACATTCCCTTAATCCCAGTACTAGGTAGGTTGAGACAGGAGTGATATTGCTAGGTAGAGGGAAGAATATAAGGTGGGAGAAGGCAGGAGCTCATATCATTCAGTCTGAGGATTCATAAAGTCAGGATCTGACCCCTTTCACCTGAGAATTTAGTTGAGGTAAAAAGTCTCTCTAGTAGCTGGCTCCTTGACTTTTTCTGACCTTTCAGCATTTACCCTACAATCTGACTCTAGGTTTTATTATTAAGACCAATTAGAATTCATGCCACAATGAGCAATGAAATACAGCAAATAAGAAGTAGCAGAATACTACTTATAAGTTTGCTCAGACTAGATAACTAACAACTTATGCTTTGTAATATATTTGGACTAATTAGTATTTTTAATATAGAAATTGCAAAATATACAGTTATGCTATGATATTGTTACATCTTGGATAGAACCATAAAGAAATGATAGAGGAAAATAATTATACTTTCTTTCTACATTGCAACGTGATAATATTTATTTATTGAAAATTCAAAGAATATATGTATATAGGTTTAATGGTTTAAATGGATTAATGGAAATAAATACATAGATGATAGATGTACTTCAATGATGGTATAGCTATAGGAAATATACAGAAGACTATGGATACCTATGTAAGAAAAGAAACATATAACAATAAAACTTCATTCAGGTAATTCTGACACACAAGTGGTAATAGTTTCAAATAACTTTTTGAGATATATACCTAAAATATATTGATACATTAAGTACTAAATCATCCAAAGGTATATAAAACATGATTATCTTACCATTATAAATTAATTGTTGGCTTTTAAAGCTAATAATGGAAGTTACTAATAAAAGATATTTAAGTGCATTCATTGTGTGTCTTGAACAAAAAAGAGTATTTAATATATATATAAAAACATACTGATTAGTCCAAGTATACATATATATATATATGTATGTGTGTATATATATGTACATATATACATACATATATGTGTATGTATATGTACATGTATGCATATATATGTTCATATTCATATATATTTATATATATTGAGAAATACTATTTATCAGTAGAAAGTAAAATTACCTGAGCACTTTTATTACATATTATTGACCTTATTCATATAATACAACTAAGAATAAATATAAAGATTTAGTTTTGATCTTCAGCATCTAAACTGTCCAAATGCTCACCAAAAGGGAGAGAGGTCAATGAATTAAGGCATTATGCTGGGGTACTCACTTTGTCTCCTTCTGTGGCACTGACATGTCCATTGTGGGGTGGATCCTGGGGCAGAAGTGAGTGGTGGAACTAGGTCTGAGGAGGAGCCAGGGAATGATCTCTTGCAGGCAGGATGCCTACTGGTGTTCATCTGTCTAGGTTGTAAGTTATTTCTCACTGAATAAACATCTGTTCAGCCTAATTGTTTATCCTGATCCTTATTAAACCACAACATCAGAAGAGGGATCAGGATTTTCACAGGACCTGGGTTTCACCCAGGCAGCAGACACCATTCCCTTCCCCCACCGTCCTTGAACTGATGGTTGCCTTTCCTAACGAGGCCGACACACTGCAGCTTGTGAGACATTTGTGTCTGCCCTACAACTCCTTTTATATCCATTGCGGCCTTGAGACCACTGCTCATCTCCTGCCCATTCCCTCAGACTGCATTTTCACAGAGCCCTGTGGTGGTAGCCCTGCTCTTGTGTTGCTACACAAGGCCTGGACTCTGGGCCAGCCCTGTTAGTGTGTTCCTGTGGCCCAGCAGCACCAGTTGCAGACTGTTAGCCCTGCAGTCCCAGCAATTTGTACAAGGCTATTTTCACTCCTTCAATTAACAAAAAAAAATTGCTTGCCTTAATTTGATAAGAGCTATTCTACAGGGACTGGGATCAGAAGGATCATCTGCTGCCAGAAGCTATTTGATGGTACACTTCCAGACACTATTTTCCTGGTAGAACTGGGATGGGAAGGATCCTCTGCTACTGGATGCTATCTGGTGATACACCTCCAAGCATAACTACTACAAGTTGAGATCTACAACTAAATGCATCAAAGTTCCACGACAGCAGCTGAATTACACCTAAGGTAATTGTAACATCCTTTGCAATTTAAGCTGATATACTATTTGAGATCAGTTTTTCCATAAGTATGGCAGAAAATTTTACAACATAGGACTTTAGGAATTCTTTTACTTCATATATAGAAGGAATTTCAGCAGAAGAAAATGATGAATGGACAAATATATATATATATATATATATATATATATATATATATAGTAATAATGATGGGTTTCATCATGAACATGATATTCTTAAAGAAATGGTTTGAGATTAGAGCAAACAATAAGGAACTTGAACAAACCATAAGAGATTTAGTAACAAGGATTCCAAACAATGAAAATGACAGAATGCAAAACATAGAATGTTTAGAAAAAAAAAGGTTCAGAATATTGAAGATGGCAATAGAGAACTGACAGGTAGAATAGGAAAATGGAACATAAAATGACAAAGTAAACAGGAGAGAGAGAGAGAGAGAGAGAGAGAGAGAGAGAGAGAGAGAATAAAATAGGTAGCCAATACTGGTTTGAATATAAAACTGAACACAAAGAAAGGTCTAGGGAACTACAAGACTGCTGCCAACTAACAATTTGAGTATCCATGGAAAGGCTACCATAAATGCCCTTTCTGGAGAGTGAGATCAATAGCTAACTTATCCCTGGAGCCGTCAACTAATGCCTGTTGGAACAGTAGCAAACACCCATACATAAACACTGAGTCAAAGTAGAACTCAGATGCAAATGGACAGGACAAGACTTGGCTGCAGAAACACATAGAGATAGGTTACCCGAACAAGGAGGAGCTAATGGGCCACCAGACTGATAGCTGGGAAGCCAGCATGGGACTGACTCAGGCCCCCCTGAATATGGGTCTCAGCCAGAAGGACAGCATTCTAAGGGACCTCAGACAGTGGAGCCAGGATGTATCCCTGGTGCACAAAAGGACCTTGCTACGACATCCCCCATGGAGGGATAACTGCCTAAACTTAGAGACAGGAGAGAAGCCCTAGTCCCTACTTCACAGGACCTGTCATATCTACATGACCCCAACTGGATAGCATTCCCCTACATATGGAATTGGGGTGGGGGGATGGGACGGGAGGGTGGTTAGGGTGCATGTGAGAGGGCAGAGAGGGTAAAAGGATGGATGGAGAGGGAACTGGGTTCGACATGTAAAATAATAAATAAATTAAAAATAAATAAAATAAATAAAAGTAAGTAAAAAAAAATGCTTTTACTCCAAAATTTAGGAAAAGATCTGTTACAACAAATACACTAAATTAATTCAATTTATACATTTTAAAAATGCTTTGACTCCAACATATAAGTTCAAGTACAAGTTACTGGGGAAAAGGATTTCTATTTTTGTTTCCACAGAAAATGAAAAGTGGTGGATTCCTTCCAGACTAATGTGGTTTGATCAAGCCAGACCACCTGAAACAGAGTACCAGGTAATCCTACATTCAAAATAGCTGGGCAAAGCAGCCTTGCAGACTACAGCCAGGATGTCTGCATCTTCCTAGAATCCCCCATGACAGTGCCTCTTACCAGCAGGAAGTAGTTTGTTTGGAAAGAATGATGCCCAAATTCACAAATATTGTCTATACATGTTTGTTTTCATTTATATATATAATATATATAATATATGAAGCACATTTTTGGTGAATTTTTTTCTCCAAAAGCTAATTTTAAAGCTTTGTAGAGTAGGTGCCAAGTGATATTTTAAAACACACATTTAAAAAAGAATGTGTAGCTTTGCTTTGAATACAGATGGAGCCTTTGTCAATTGAAGGCACTTTGCCTAAGGACATAGGGAAAATCACTTTTTCTTAAATATACAAACTGTGATCTTCTTTTTCTTGTCATCTTAATTTTTGGAAGATGAGGAGAAGCAAAATTAGGGGCTCAAATTTCAGTTGTTTATCATCATCAATCTGATGCTGTATCAATCATGTTATAAAATTCATCATACCCTCAGATTAACATTATAATTTTTATATGACAGAATATAAATTCTGGAGAGTTTTTATTGATATCTTCTCTTTTGTGTACAAAAACTGAATTTTATTCTATATTTAATTCTAATAAATGTTTTCCATATCTCTTCAAAAATAATGACCAAGTAGAAAACATAAATTGTTCCATGTGTGGTGCCTCAATAGTCAAAACAGAAACAATGCAATGCATTAACAATTGACACACTAGCACAAACAGCTCATCCCTGGTCAGAGGAAGCTACTAATAAGGTTAAAAAACTGGAACATCAGATAGAAAGACTAGCAGATAGAATCTGTTACATGTTTGAGGATAATGGCAAGGTAGTGGATAGAACATTGTTTCTGGAAGGCAGTTTACATGCCATTCAGATAATATCTAAAAATGAGAATATTAAAAACATGGAATCATTAGTAGTTGTAGAAAGGAAGAAACTGATTGATGCAATGGAAGCTCTAAAAAGTTGTATGCTTCAAGAAGTTCAGACACTCAGAGAAGCAATGGTGAATAGATTTCAGGCCTCAGAAGACATTTAACCTGATACATCAGAAGAAGAGCTACAGGTAACAGGGTGTGAAAAAGACTTAAAATGTTCTACACCGTGTAGGGTAAGGGGAGCTTTCCCTGTATCTGTTAATGAAAAAAAAAAAAAAAAAAAAAAAAAAAAAAAAAAAAACAGCAACGAATAAACACCCAAAAGTTGTCATAGCATATCAGTGAGAGCCAATATGTATGAAAGATTTAAAAAGTATAAAGGAAGCAGTAGTTTCTTATGGCAAACACTCACAATATATGAAGCAATTAATAGCATAAATGGCAAGGAATAACAAGGTAACCCCTAAGGATTGTGATGAATTAATATCAGCTGTCCTTGAAAACTCCTCTCAATGAGCATGAAGAGATTTATGCAGAGAAAAACAAAAGCTCTTGAACCTCAGGGCTTAAAGAAAGGTTATAAAACTCCCCAAGATAAAATTCTTGGTGAGGGTCTTTATGCTGACCCAGAAACCCAAGGTGCCTATGCTGAACATATCTTGTCTCTATGCACTACAGCATCTCCGAATGCGTGGGATAAGTTTCTAGAATTAAGGGAGAGGATAGAATCTTACACCAAGATAAAGCAATGACTGAGAGAACATTTTAGATTATTTCTAGAAAGATTGTCTAGAGCAGTACAATTACAGGTAGGATACATAGATTCTAGGTTAATACTCATAGAATCATTAGCTTATGAGAATGCGAATCCACAATGCAAACAAGTGCTCTGGCCTTTAAAAATTCGATCAGCACCCTTGGATGTATTGGTCCTATATATATCCAACATTGATTATAATGACCATAACACTGAAGCATGGGTAGAAGAAGCCATATCTAAAGGTCTAAGAAGACATCAAAATAATAGAGGTCTTAACTATGGTGACATAGAATCTTGGGTAGGAGAAGCCATCTCCAAAGGTTTGAAGAGATATCAAAATGTCAGATGTTTTAACTGTGGTAAGATAGGAGGTCTAAAAAGAAATTCTAGGCAAATCATTTCTAGAAAGAACACTCGCAGTAATGAATCCAACAGAAGTCTTCAGCTTTCTAGGTTATGTAGAAGGTGAAGGAAAGGCAGACACTGACAAATGAGTGTAGATCGACCAGAGAAAAGGAAGGAAATCATTTACCATCAGAAAACTCAAACTTAATAAATCATTATGCAATCTATTTCTGGTGGGGTCATAACTACCCCTTTCTGTTTATTTAGCATGTCTTTTAGAGTTTGATTTGATATTTCTCCAATTGCTTTCTCTGAAGGATTATGTGATATACATGTCAGCTTCATTATACTAGAGACATATGCTGGAGCATTGTCCATCCTAATTTGGGCAGGTATTCCCATGATGGCCATAACTTCTTATAGATATAAGATTTCATAATCAGCCTTTTCAGAACTCAAAGCAGTTTCCCATTGAAATCCTTAATAGGCATCTATGATACGGTGTATATATTGTGTGTATATATTGTAATTTTCCACAATATACAAAATGGAACACATCCATCTGCCATATTTCATTCCTTTTCATACCTTTTGGGTTACTTCTGGCAGTAGTGGATTATGGTTGTATAAAGAACTAGTAAGACATTTCTTTATAATTTCTTTGTTTTGTTGAATTGAGATGGAAAACATCTTTTGCAAACCTTTGATATTGACAAGAATTATTTAAAAGAAATTCTGAGGCAACCTACAAATTTACTATCAATAAACAGTTGATCAATTTAAATATTACCTTGTGCGAGTTGGGAAGAGAAGTGATATATATATATATATATATATATATATATATATATATATATATATATATATGATTCTAATTCTTGATTACTTCTTGAAACTGAATAAAGATTACAGTCTACTCTGTATCATCTGGTATAAATTCAGCAATTTCAATACAAAATGCAACACTTTCTGCATATTGCTAATCAGTAACTATGTTGAGTGCTTCTATAAAATCAATTCATACAGTGAGAATAGCATATAATTCTGATTTTGGACAGAATAATAAGGGCTTTGAGTCATTTTACTTGAATTTTCTGATTTGTAGCCTTTCTTTTCTGATTCACTTGTGTCAGTATAGAAGGCAAGTGCTCTAGATATTGATTTTCCCTTTACAATGCAAGGGAGGATCCAGTTAGTTCTATTTATAAATTGAATCATCTTGTTTTTGGGATATTTATTGTTAATTTCTCCATAACGATTACTGCAAGCTCTTTGCTAAGGTTCACTTTCTGACCATCATTTGTCAATGTCATCATTAGAAAAAGGTACAACAATTTCTACAAAATTGATTCTTGCTAATTGACAAAGATTCAATTTTCATTTTAGAATCAACTTAGAGATGTTTTCCATAAGTTATTATTTATAATCTCTTTAGGTAGAAAAGTGTTTCATTTTAAGATAATATTTTCCCTTTTTATCAATATTTCAATAGGAGACTACTTAGAGGGTAAAATAACCAATTACAGTCAAGCTTTGAGCCCAAACAATCCACTTTTGCTTCCTGTAATTTCTTTTCCACCACACTAATCCTCTCCCATCTTCACCTGATAAATCTCTTGGATTATGTAATTCCTTGTCACCATCAAAACTTTCAAATTACTCAGTTCTTGTTTTTCTATTCTAATAGTGGCTCTTAGATAGGGAATGTCTCCTACAATCTTTGAAAGTCATTAAGTTATTAGCAGCCTGCAATCAATCTTTCCCAGTTTGCACATAGTTTGTTTGGTTTCTTTTTTTTCTTTTTTTCTTTTTTTTTTTGTGTGTGTAGACTATACTCTTTGTATTTTATCAGGAGCAATTTTTAACCCCCAGCAAAACAAGATTTTCTTTACTTCTTCAAACATTCTTTATAATGTTATCTACTTTTGAGTCAGCTAGTAAAGTATCATACATATAATGGTAAATTACAGAGGGAATTACTAACGTATTATTTCCAATGGCTGACTTACAAAATATTGGCAAAGGTTAGGGCTATTTAACCTTTTTTTTTTTCCGTGGGAGAACCTTCCATTTGTATGTCTTAGTAGGCTGAGAAATGTTATAAGTAGGCTCTATTAAGATAAAGTTTTCTCTGTCTTTTTCTTGTAAGGATAAAGTGGAAAATAATCCTTAAACAAAAACTATAAGAAGCAAGATCTTGGAGTGGGTTATACAGCTTTAAATGCACACTCACTTGTTTTAAATTCCAACTGTAGTCCCATTATTAGACATTCCTTCATATTTCCAACAGTATTATTCATTACAATTAAATATTCAGCACACATAAAAAACTTAAATAACATCAAATAACAATCATGCAATATTCAGGACAAAGATTTCCGATTTAGTAATTTTCATACAGTGTAATGCTGTTTTGTTTGGTGTGGGATAAATGCTGCTATAGAAAAACACTGATGGCACTCTCTTTTCAGCAATGAATTAAATGAGTTACTGGCTGGTTTTAACTTATCAGAATGTGTCAACTTTTAAATGTTCCTATAGAAATTAAAATAAATTTTGAAATATACTTGAGAATAATGCAGCTCATTTTGTTAAGTTCTAATATTTTATGAAAACAATTAAGTGAGCTGTTAGGTTCTGATCATATGTAAATGTCATTAATGCAACAAGATTCAAAATTGTTTTTATCATTTGTGTTCCTCTCACAATAAAAGATTGATGGGTCTGTATTAGTGGATACAATAAGCTTATTTTGTACTTAAAAACAGATTCATACATAAATTCTTACAATTATTCCAGAAATTAGATTAGCATGATCACTTCATGGGAAATACATTCCAAACACATCTGTATCCACAGTAAAGAAGATCACTTG
The DNA here is from genome assembly GCF_943737965.1 of Phodopus roborovskii. Classification (NCBI taxonomy): domain Eukaryota; kingdom Metazoa; phylum Chordata; class Mammalia; order Rodentia; family Cricetidae; genus Phodopus; species Phodopus roborovskii. Next base: position 28,372 of record NW_026126046.1, on the reverse strand, counting down.
GTGAAATAAAATTCAATGGAATAGTATATTTCAACATATATTATAGAAGTCATGAATTGGCTTCACTTTGCAGTAAGCCTTACAACTTAATTAAGAAGCATACAAGCTATACACAGCTACAGTTGCATGAAGAACCTGTTAGAAAACTTAATTTCAATACTTATTATTATATTTTATGGCCAAATATTCTTTTGGGAAAACACAGATATGAAATTCCAACTGGGAAATTAAGACTTCATATTAAATTATTCACATCACACACCATCGTGTATAAATTTTTAGAAGCACATTTTATGTATAAGTTAAGGTCAAACTGTCATATTCCCCCTTTCTATTCTTGTAGATGTTTATTGAAAGATAGGCCTGGAGGGAATCTTGAAACATCATTAATCCATTCACTGCACTTAAACAAAACTAAAGCTAAAAGAGGATCAGAAAATCTTTATTCAGCAGTGTGAAAACTCTTGACTTCTAATTTCCCATATGACAGCAATCCATATGGAAAAAAGAAAAAGAAAAAAAATCACCTTTTAATTTGGTATTTCATTTTCCAAAATATTTTTCAGTTCTTTCAATTTTTAAACACTAAATATATTCAGGTTCTCTCGTTTTCTGTTTCCTCTGTATGCAGGTGCACTCTTAACTATATACAAAGTATAATATAGTTCCCAGTAATTCTAGCAATCCAACTCTGTTTCTCTTAATGAACTCTACATGATTTTCATGCATTTAAATTGACATACTTAATAAAAAACTCAAAATTGAAAACATCCCCACAATATTTTATCATACATGTATATGAAAATATCCAAGATCAATTATTTGAACAAATCCTTTCTCTTATAGTTACATAAAAATATAATTGACAATTATACAAATCTCATTATGTAAAAATTTCATTATTTGACCTATCTTAAGAAATTATTTCTCCAATATTTATCATTTTTAATATGTGCATGTTTTGAATATGCCAGTTAATTCAGTGTTAATGTTTATAATGTGAACCAAATATGATTATATACATATGAACATTTAGAGGAAGAATAAGTTATGCCATTTCATTAAATGAAAAAGTACTTTTTCAAGATAATGTGATACATTAATCCATACAGCACAAGCTGTAAATGAATATAAATCAGCATAAATCATACTTTTTGGATACTTAAGATGAAGAACATTAGTTTGAAAATACTTGGCTTTTATAACATTATAGCCAAGCCATATATATATATATATATCATTTATGTATGTTTCTGTTTATGTATAAATATTGAGGTTGATGCCACTCTCTTCCATTGCAAGTTGCAAATTTCTTTAATTTTAGGAAAATTTGCATGGTTATTTTAAAAATTAGAAGATACATGTACACGAACTTACCAGAAAATTGAATAAAATTCCATGACCTCTGTAACATGAATAATACAAGACCCTCAGGCTGATAATTGGTGTTCAAGCTTCAAGCTTAACATCAGAAAAGCAACCTATAGATCAGGCTGAAATATCTGTCATCCCCTCTCCCCTCAGCATAGCTGAATAATAAATCTCTCCACCAAAAACTCAGATTGTAATCTTTTCTCCACCAAGCTTCATACTACAGTCCTAGACTGCTGCCTCTTCCATTTATACCTCTAAAAATCCGGGACTAATGGCATGTGAAATCAAGTGGTGAGGTGACCTTTGTATGAGCTCTTTTTCTTTAGGACTTGATGAACTTAATGTGGCTCAGAGTATGCTTAAACTGACAGAGATCCATCTGCTAATCTCTTGAGTCTTGTGTTTAAAGGTCTGTGTCACCACTGCCTAGATCTTTGTGTAGCCACCATGGCTTCTGGGAATAAAGGTGTGTATCACCATGGCCTGACCTCTATGGCTTGTGCCCAACTTTGGTACTTAACCCTCAGTCAAGGTTTAATTAATCATACATAATAGACTGCTTTGATAAATTAAGAATATTTCAAACTGACTTCAAATTAATTATAAAGTAATATTTTGATACTTTTAAAAGTCTATAAGAAATTTCTATTATTATCATTTTATTTTCTAAAAACATAGTAGTAAATCCCACACGGGACATGTAATAGTACCTGTGGCAACAACCATAGATCTATGTACAAATGAAAATATTCATACCTTTTATGTAAATTTCAAAGGACCTTAAAATTGCCAAGAGTATTTAATCAATCTGTACATATGCGAATGATGCTTTTATCGAAATATAATTAAATAAAGCAGCTACTGAAGTACAAGTAACCAAACTAACACCAATGCAGATAATTATAAATTCTTAGAACTTTATCATGCTTAGCTCTCTCAATTTATTTAATACAAATTTCTAATTCAACACAATCAATCATTTGTTATATTATCATATGGCATTTTATGAATGATAATTATGTTTTCTCTTTGCATGTTATAAATTTACACCTAAGAAAAATAGACTCTGTAGGCATCATGCAATTATGCAGAAGTTTGTTAGTTTTGTTTTACAGCTGAACAATAAAAATCAAAAGGTTATATCATATTAGTGAGAACCACAGTGTAAGCCAAACTCATGGGAGATGCTCGGAAAAGTAGAGCAGCATTCAGTAACATGAGAAAAATTGTTGAGATTTTCACTTATCACAGAGTGTTTAGAAACAACTTACATCACATTCTCTAAATACAGTCTCAGAAAAACATATTTTAGCGATGGCAGCTGGTTTTCTTTTGCATTTTTCAAATATGATATATTGCAAATGTGCCACCATTTGCTAAATTTCCTACACTCTTTAATGAATCTATATACATAGATTGATTCTTGTTATGACAGTGCCAATTTTCAAGTTTCTTTTGATTTCTAGATAAATTGAACCTAGTTACAAATGAAATAAACAATGTATTGCATGGAGAAAAAACTTTATTAAGTAATGATTGTTTCTCGTATACCCACAGGCTCTCAAAACTACTAACTACTGGGAGGAATCTTTAAAATTAAAACAGGGACAATACTGCTATCATAGAAAATACAGTGTTATATAAGGTAACAGGACACTAGTTTCTCAGCCCTTTAGTAATTTTTTACTTCACTTATTTCTTTTTTAAATGATTATATTTATATATCCATCTATGTGTACTCCTGAGAATACATATGCTCAGTATGTGTGTCCAGAGAAAATAGGGGTTGAATTCCTTGGGATTGGAAGATTACACAGTTGTGAATTGTCATGTGTGTATTGTGTGCCAATTTTAGGTCCTCTGTGAGAGCAGAATTTGGTCTTCATGTCTAATCATCTCTCTAGCAACTTCTATGCTTTATCTTAGAAGTTACTTATCAGAATAATGTACTGATGTATTATCTGGATAATAGGACTATGAAGGCCTCTAAATTATTCCATATGTAAGTTTAAGAATAGTATTTGAATAGGCATATATATATATATATATATATATATATATTGTTTAAATATTTTCAATGTATAGTAATAATAAAAAATAAGTTTATATTTTCTATTTATTTTAAATTCATAGTCATGCTACGTTATGCAAACATGGAAGAGTTGAGCTATATCTTCAGTATCACATTAAGTTAATTTAGTCTTCAAATATATAGATTTATTTTTCAAAAGTTCATACTCCTATAAAATGATTAATGATTATAGCCATCACCATTACTATTGTTCAACTCACTCTAGAATTTTCCTTGTAGGTTATAACTTAATGTTACTTTTGTACAGAGTGTTCACATATTCCAAGCAAATTAATTTAGCACCATTAATGTCCAAATACTGAGTAAGATCATTAATGTATTTCTTTCCTAGCAGCCTGCATTGTACCTTGGCTCTGTTTAAGCCAGATAGCATGGATAAAGGTATCTGAGCAGTTGGATCTTAATTTCAGTTTTGTTCTGCACCTAAAACAAATAAAACCTTAAACAATAGCATGTAACAATTTATCTGTATGAGGAAACCAAGATCAGCGTCAATAGCCTCTTTTGTTTTGTGAGGCTCTGGGCACTCCTTGACCAGTAACTCAAAAAAAGATTATTTAAAAATAATTTTGAAAATACGATATTAATATATCATTTCCCCTATGACTTTCCTGCCTTTATTTCTTTCTATGCTTCCCACCTTAGTGATGATGGAGAGTCCATTCCACTTAGCCCCATCATACTTCAGTCCCAAACAAACACAATGAAGCTTATATTAATCATGAACTGTTTGGCTGATTGCTCAGATTTATTATTGGTTAGTTTTCTCAATTATTAACCCATTTCAATTAAGCTATGTATCTCTACATGGTCTTGCTTTACAGGAGAAGGCTCAGGCATCCTACCTTCCCAGTGGCTACATGACTTTTCTCTTCCTGCAATTCTCCTTGTGGTAGCTCCACCTATACTTCTTACATTGCTACTGGCCAATCAGAAATTATTTATTAACCAATAAGAGAAACATATATTCACAGCATATAGAAGGACATCTCCCATCACCTTAGTCTCTTTTAGATCCATGACTTCTGTCTCTTCACCTATTTACATATCCATAAATAATAATGTGATAAACGAGTTCATAAATATAATCTTACATGTCCATACAATGACATTTCCCTGAAAAAGAATTCTTCTATACCAGGTGTTCTTTAGTTGCCTGTAGTTTTGTCTAGGGTGAGTCTCAATGAGCATTTCCCATTTCCTTTTAGCACATCCATTGTTCAGGGTTTGTTTTAGTTACATGTTGAAGAACCTTCATGAGTATAGCCTTTGTGACATTTCTAAGATTAGCAATCTCACAGTAAACTTTCTGTTCCTCTGGCTAATATAATCATAACACACCCTGTTCTGCTACAATCTGTAATCTTGTGGTGTAGAAATTATGATGTAAGTATATAATTTAAAAATAGGTACTACTTTATCACATTTTTTGTTGTTTGTTTCTATTTTTTTGTTGTTATGTGTTATGTGTTGTGACATTCTGCACTGTTCTCTGTCTATTGAATAGTTGTTGTTGTTTTTTTTTTTTATGAAGACTGTGGAGTATATTTATCCTTGGTTATAAGGACAAATGTTTAGATTATTGTTAGAAATTATTTTTGTTTGTTGTTATATGTTCTCTCAAAAGTCCATAACTTCACATGTACTGGGTAGTTGGCTCAGATTCTTGTACCAGGCATTCCTTTCCTCTTTTTAGTCTGGTTGGACCAGTTACAGAGATGTTTTTGATATCCAGGGTATGCTTTCACTATATTTTGCATTCATAAGGATATTTTGTCCTGTGGGCTGTTGTGGTTCAGAGGTGTAATAGCTAAGTGGGACTACTGTTTACTTTCCTCTCTTGGGAGTTTGAATGACACCTTTTTGGTGTATGGGGTAAACATGCATGAGTTCATGCATAACAGTTATTCACATAAAATACAAACAATTATTAAAAATATTTTCAAAAGAAATGAAACTTAAATTTAACTCTGAAAATACTAAATTCCAGATGATATTATATTTTATTTACAGTAATAACATTTTTTCCAAAATCATATTTAACTATTGGTCTATACTCACAAAAATTTAGTTATTAAATGGACTTTTTATGGGTCTAAAATTATTTGTCTTGAAATCATCCAGTATCTGCTACCATTGGAGCCTGAGTACAGGACAAATGTGGAGTGGTGATTTCTGGACCTACTACTACTGCCCTCATTGGAACTCCTTGAATGGGCCACATAGCTCTATTCTGTTCATTAAATCCTCAGAGATTCAGGGAGAGAACAAATCATTGATCATCTGTGCCACTAGAAAATTAGACCCTCACACATTGGGACAGCTGCCCCATTAGAACCTCAGCAACTCACCCACATAGAGATGTCCTACCTACACCCAATAAAAGAAGAGATGGGAAGACTATGATATAAGAATATAGTCAACAACATAAAGAGTAATATGATACCACCAGAGTCTAGGGTTTCTACAAGAGTAAGATATGTACATCTGAAAACAGATGAAGCAGAATAAAATGGCCTTAACACCACCTTTAGGAAGATGATAGAGGACCTTAAAGAAGATGTGAGAAAAATCCCTTAAAGCAATGGCATAAAAGACAAACAAAAAAAATATCAAATAAACAGAGTAAAAGACAAAGTAAAAATACAAGAAATCAACAATTATTTTAAAGAAATCAAGGAAAGCCAAGGAAAAAATCAAACAGGTAAAGGAAAGAATTCAAACAGTTTAAGACTTTAAAAGTGAAATAGAGGCAATAAAGAAAACACAAACTAAAGGAATTCTGGAAATAGAACATCTGGGTAAATGATAAGGAACTTCAGATGCAAGTAAAACCAACAGAATACAAAGGATAGAAGACAGCATCTTGGGTGTTTAAGGTACAATAGGGGCAATAGATTCATTGACCAAAGAAAATATTAAATCCAACAAATCCTTAACACAAAACATCCAGGACATCTGCAACACTGTGAATAGACCCAACCTAAGAATAATATGTATAGAAGAAGGGAAAGAAGCCCAGCTCAAAGGTGCAGGAATTTCAACAAAATCATAGGAGAAAAATTTCACAACCTAAAGAAGGACATGTGTTTGAAGGACAAAAAGCTTACAGAACATCAAATAGACTGGAATAAAACAAAAGTCACACAATAATAAAAACATCAAAGATACAGAATAAAGAAAGAGTATTAAGAGCTGCAATCTAAAAAGACCAAGTAACATATGAAGGCAGGCCTATCATAATTACAACTACACCTGACTTCTCATCATAAACTTTGAAAGCCAAAAGACCCTGCATAGATATTCTACAAACACGAAGAGAACATGGATGTCAACCAAGACTACTATACCCATCAAAGTTTTCAATAAAATTAGATGGAGAAAATAAGATATTACATGAAAAAACATGATTTAAACAATACATATCCACAAATCCTGCCCTAGAGAATACACTGGAAGGGAAACTCTAACCCAAGGAAGTTAAATATACTCACATAAAAATAGGGAAAAGATAATCCCACTTTTACAAAATCCAGTAGAAAATAAAAGGGGAGAGTGGGATCACACACGATACCATCACCACCACCAAATCAAAAATAAACAAGAATCAATAACCAATGGTCATTTATATCCCTTAATATCAATGGTCTTACATTTTTATGAAAAGACATAGGCTTACAGATTGGATTTCAAAAAGAGAATCTATACTTCTGCTGCATAAAAGAAACATTCCTAAACTTCAAAGACAGATGCTACCTCAGCGTAAAGGATTGGGAAAAGCATTTTGTATCAAAAGGGCCTATAAAAACCAGCTGGTATAGCTATCCTAACCTCCAGCATACTAGACTTCAAATTAAAATTAATCAAAAGATATGTAGTAAGTAATTTCATGTTTGTCACTGGAACATTTAAGCCCCAAATATAAAAGCATACCTATCCATAAAAGAACCATTACTAAAACTCAAATCACACATAAAACACCAAACACTTATAGTGGGATTCTTCAACACCCCAATTCTATGACTAGACAGTTCTACCATAATGAAACTTAACAGTGAAATAAAGGGACTAACAGAAGTTATGATACAATTGGGATAAAATATATATATAGAACATTCCAACCAAACACAAAAGAACAGAATTTCTCTGCATCACAAAGAACCTTCTATAAAATTGACCACATAGTCAGCAAGAAAGCAAACCTCAACAGATACGGGAAAAAAAATTGAATAACACTATGTATCTTATCAGATCACCATAATTTAAAGTTAGAATTCAAAACAACAAAAATTTCAGAACACCTACAAACTCATGTAAATTAAACAATACTCAATTGTACCACTCCTGGGTCAAGGAAGAAAGTAAAGACTTCTTTGAATACAATGAAAATGAAGACACAACATACCAAACTTCCGGGACACTTTGAAAGCAGTGCTAAGAAAGTTTATAACATGAAAGGCCCACATAGAGAAATTGGAGAATAGTCACACTATTCTGAACCTGAGAGCTTTAAAACAAAAAAGAAATAAACTTACCTAGGAGGAGTAGATGCAAGGAAATAATTGATTGGGCACTGAAATCCGTGAACTAGAAAGAACGAACACAATACAAAGAATCAATGAAACTCAGAGTTGGTTCTTTGAAAAAAAAAAAAAAAAAACATAAAACAAGAAAATAGAAAAACCTTTATAAAAACTCACTAGAAGGCAGAGAAAGAATATGCAAATTAGCAACATCAAAAATAAAAGGCGGGGGAACTGAGAAAATCCATAGAATATTCAGGTTATACTTTGAAATTTTTCTTCACAAAATTAGAAAATATAATGGAGATGTACAATTTTCTACATATGTATAACTTACCAAAATTAAATCAAGAACATATAACTAATTTGAATACATCTATAACCCCTAATGTAATAGCAGCCATCAAATTTCTCCCAACCAAAAACAAAACTAAAACAAAACTAAACAAACAAACAAACACAAAACAAAACTCAGGGCCAGATGTTTTCAGCACAGAATTCTACCGGAATTCAAAGAACAGGTAATACCAATACTCCTCAAAATGTTCAACATAATAGAAGGGGAAGGGAAATTGCCAAACTCTTTTTATGAGGCTAAAATTACCGTGGAACTCAAAGCACACAAAGACACAACTAAGAAAGAGAAGAGAACTACAGACCAGTCTGCCTCAGGATCATTAATACAAAAATAGTAAAAAAAAAAAAAAAAAAAAAAAAAAATGGCAAATAGAATCCAAGAACACATGAGTAAATTAACCTACCATGGTCAAATACTCCTCATCCCAGAGAGGCATTGATGATTCAACATACAAAAATCCATCAATAAAATCCAACACAAATACAAAGTGAAAAAGAATAAAACACATGATCATCCTACTAGATGCTGAAATCCATAGCAATTACTCTAAAATCAGGAACAAGAGAAGGCTGACTACTCCATCCATATCTCTTCAATATTGTACTTGAAAATCTTGCTACAGCAATAAGAAAAGTAAAGGAGATCAGGGGGACTAAAACTGGAAAGGAAGAAGTCCAACTTTCACTATTTGCAGATTATATGATAGCTTACTTAAGTGACCAAAAAAATTCAAGCAGGGAACTCCTACAGCTGATGAACATTTTCTCCAAAGTGGAAGGATGCATGACAAACTCAAAAAAAAAAAAAAAAAAATCAGTAGCTACAGACGATAAATGGCCTGAGAAAGAAATAAGAGAAACATCACCCTTTACAATCTTAAATATCTTATGATAAGACTATACAAAGAAGTGAAGGACTTGTATAAGCATAATATTTGAATCTTTCCTGAAAGAAATTAACGATATCAGAAAATGGAAAGATCTCCCATGCTCATAGATAGGCATGATCAACATAGTAAAAATGGCAATCTGTTTAAAAGCAATGTACAGACATTGAAAGAACAATACTTAACTATTATTTATTTTTTTTTATTGTACATATCGATCTCAGTTCCGTCTCACTCCCTATCTCCCTCCTTCCCTCCATTTTATCAAAAACAAGCAAACAAACAAACAAACAAAACCAACCAAACAAACAAACAAACAGAAATAAAAACAGGATAGTCAAAACAACCCTATAGAGTAAAGGAACTTCTAGGGGAATCAACATACCTGACTTCAAGCTCTACTATAGAGCTATAGTCCTGAAAACAGCTTGGCAACAACACACACAAAAAAAAGGCAGACAGACTAATGGAATAAAAATAAAGACCCTAAAGGAGTAAGGAGGAGTCAGCATGGAGAGAGTGGGGAGACCAGATGTCTGCCCCACTCGCTGGTAGATAAAACCATTTGGAAATACATAGAAATGGGTTAATACTTAAGACTGAGCTAGCCGATAAGAAACTAGGACCTGGCCAACAGCATTATATCAATTACAGAGTCTTTGTGCATTATTTGTGGTTGACGAGGGGTCAGGAAAAGACCAGCAGTGGGCAGAAAAGCCTTACTCCTTACATATGGTGCCCATGTGGCTAATAAGAACTTCCACTTAACATTTAACAAAACCTTAAAAAAGGATTTTAGAAACAAAAGAACAGAGACAAGCAAGGTTTCTTGGTAGTGTAAGACCCTCAGAATGAGGAGTCTTCCAGTTTCAGTCGGTACCCCAAGAACTCAATGTCCAGTCCAGTTGCTACAACACTCAAGAGGCTTTATTTAACAGGAAACATTTGCGCAAATGGGCTCCTCCAGCACACAGGTTCAAGAGAAGCCCCCTCCCCCAGGCACAGGTGTTTTTAAAGGCAAACCCATAAGCTTAGGGAGGGGGTGGGACCCTCTGTCCATTGAGTATGTGACCCTTTGAGGCCGGATGGTCTGCTATTAGAGTCATCAGACCTTAGGGCCTCAGGGTGTGCTAATTAATTTTGTCTGGGAAAACTGGAGTTGCAGCTATCTCTTTATTTCTTAAGGACACTATTCACCACCTGCTGACTCACAAGAAAGGAGGGGCAGTGTGAATTCTTGTTATCTCAGGGCCTTGTGAGGGGAATTTAGTAAATTCCAAAGAACAGATATTGGATTCCAGGTTAGTCCTTCATTTAAAGTGAGGGGTTTCTTTAACTTTAATATTTGTCTTTCAGTAGCATCATTTTTCTTGGTTGGACTCTGGTTTGCAAGAGACAGCAGATTGTGTGGCTCCTTTAAGGGAGGATTCCTGCATAAGCAGCAAAATCTCATGGCTTTAAAGAAGCACTACTAACAATTTATAGGTGTGTATGAGAGCTGGCAATGGCAGACCACATCTCCAAGACAGCAGCATGCTGCTGGATGGCAGTGCTGAACAAGGCAGTGAACACAGCTCTCAGTGCTGGCGGTAAAATAGCCTCAGCCATCTTTGGTAAACCACGGCTAACACAGCTCAGAAAAGATAAAGATTTATAGTAAAGACAGATTCATATTAAGAAAAACCTCTAAAGGTTTACAGTGTGTTTTAAAATATACGTAGACAAGAAAAAAAAAAGAATAAAATGGTTTTAAAAAGACAAAGAGGAACTGGGTGTGGTGGCACTTGCATTTAATCCCAGCACTCAGGAGACAGAGGCAAGCAGACCTCTTGTGATTTCAAAGTAAACCTGGTATGCAGAGTGAGTTCCAGAACAGATAAGAGTTACACAGAGAAACCCTATCTCAAAAATAAATAAATAAATAAATAAATAAATAAATAAATAGAAAAAGAAAGAGAGTAATAATAAAGTCACGTATGTAACGATGGAAATCACAGAAAAATTATGGATGCTGTATGCTATTCTGTTGTCTTTAAATTTTTTGAGTGCTGAAGAAATAACAACTGATAAAAGAAATGCTGCTGGATTAATTCAATTTATATATTTTAAATATGCTTTGACTCCAAAATTTAAGTCCAAGGACAAGTTACTGGTGAAAAGGATTTCTATTTTTGTTTCCACAGAAAATGAAAAGCTTTGTATTCCTTCCAGACTAATGTGGTTTGAGCAAGCCAGACTCCATGAAACAGAGTACCAGGTGATCCAACATTCAAAGCAGCTTGAGCAAAGCAGCCTTGCAGAATACAGCCAGGATTTCTGTGTCTTCTTAGGATCACCAATAACAGCACCCCCTATCAGCAGGAAGTAGTTTGGAAAGAATGATCCCCAAATTCCCAAATAGTGTTTATAAATGATTGTTTTCATTTAAATGGCCTTGGTTATAAATAGTTAATGACCACAACCAATCTTTTTAAAGATAAAAAGGGGATTATGGTATGGATATGAATACTTTGTTTTGGAATGGATTTCATTTATTGATACAAATTTAAGGTCAATTTTGTTATATGTATATTTCTCCTCTTGTTTAGGTATTTTGTTTATATAGCTCATTTAGAAATGTATTGTATAATGTAGTACAGATTATAGATAATAACCTATGAGAGTCAAAGCTTAAGAGATAAATCAGTTATGTTTATCAAGATACATTGAGAAGTATTTGAGATATATAGGCATTCTTCAAACCTTTCAATGACCTACAGAATATGGCATTTAAAGTGGTTTAGGGTTTTTCTTGACAATGAGATATAATTGCTCCTGGCAACACCATCTGCCTCAAAAAGGAAGAAAGGAGTTATGTAGTTTACTTCCAATATGGCAAGACTAGCCATTTGGACAAGATATTGCTCTTGTCTGGACTGTTTGAGTTTATGCTGTATAAACTGGACATGTAGGACCCAGATAAAAATGATGCTGATTCAAAATGTACATTGCTACAGAATTCCTGCTTCATGGAAGAGTCTGCCAGACAGTATACACAGAGAAAAATGACTGACAAACTGCCAATACAGATGAACAGTTTTAACTTTCTTACTTTGCTGAAGAGTCTGCTAGACACACTATGGCCTATCAGATGAAGGTGAAAGATTACAGAAAAACTTCAAGTGACTGACAAGGTAAGATGTCTCTGTCATTTCTAGAGTTTATATATTATCCTTCTTTGGTTGATGGAGTTGAAGACAGATAGTTATAGTTTTCCTTAGTTAAGCTTAAAGATAAGTCACATATAGGTCTTTAGACTAACAAAGATAGAGTAGATGATGGTATATTGTCTTAAATCTTGCTAAAAGTTAATGAACTAAATATTGTTAACTGTGATTCTTACTTGATAACTGGTGTGTGATATATTTTGCTTTGTTAAGGTTAAAACCCTTCTTTTCATTTTAGACAGAAAAGAAGAGATGATGGTAGATATTCTGTATATGTTTCTCATACTGATTAATGAATAAAGCACTGTTGGCCAATAGGAAAGGAAGATAAGAGGGATTAGGAGACAAAGAGGTAAGAGGAAGGAGTAAGGAGGAGTCAACATGGAAAGTCTGGAGAAGGCAGAACTGCCTGCTGCCTCTCTCTGGTAAGACCATGTGGAAATACATAGAAATGAGTTAATAATTAAGACAGAACTAGCCGATAAGAAACAAGGACCTGGCCAACAGCATCATATCAAATACAGAGTCTTTCTGCATTATTTGGGGCTGGCGCAGCAGTGGGACAAGACCAGTGGCGGGCTGTAGTGAGGTAGTCCTTCTGTAGCACTGACCACGCCCATTGGGGGGTGGAGCGATGGGCGGAGGTGACCTGAGGAAGGAGGTCAGAGGGGGCCAGGAAGGCGCTCTCTTTCTGGCGTGACTCGGACAGGAGAGGATCGGGTTGAATTTCCTGGTGTTCATCTGTCTAGGTTGTAAGTTATTTCTCCCTGAATAAACATCTATTCGGCCTATTTGTTTATCCTGATCCTTATTTACCGCAATATCTGGTGTCAGAAGTGGGATTTACCTGGGTTTTGCCCCCAGGCGGCAGAAGCCGCCCCCTCCCCCACCTTCCCCAACAGGCAGGGTTTAACCAGGTGGACTCACCACAGCTTTGGGACATTTGCCTCTTCCTTACTGCAAAGGAGATCTTTGCCGCTAAAGCAGACCTGAGAAGGCACTTACCGCTTAACATTTTTTGCTCATTTCCGCACGGGACTTTGCATTCGCGCAGAGCCTCTCCGGCACCCGCCCGGCGGCACCCACCCGGCGGCACCCGCCCGGCTTGCACGCGTTTAGTCTTGTGTTACAAGTAACTCCAAAAGTCCCCTTTTAACAAAATTCTGCTTGCCATAGTTTGTTAAGAACTTTTTACAGGAACCGGGATCAGACGAGCCTGGGCGGCTAGGCGCTATTTGATGACACACCTCCAGGCGTAGCTACCACAAGCTGAGATATACAACTAAAAGCATCAAAGTTCCAGGACAGCAGAATTACACCTAAGGTAATTGTAACATCCTTTGCAATTTAAGCTGATATAAAATCTGAGATAAATTGTTCTATAACTATGGCAGATAATTTTACTATGCAGAACTTTAGGAATTATTTTACTTCATATGTAGAAGGGATTTTAACAGAAGAAACTTATGACTGGACCAATATATACTTTTATTTTGTAATAGCAATGGGTTTCATCATTAACATGATATTCTTAAAGAAATGGTTTGAGATTACAGCAAACAATAAGGAACTTGTACAAACCATGGGAGACTTAGTAACAAAGATTCGAAACATTGAAAATGATAGAATTCAAAGCATAGAGACAAGGATTCAAAACATTGAAAATGATGGAATTCAAAACATAGAGACAAAGATTCGAAACATTGAAAATGATAGAATTCAAAGCATAGAAAATATAGAAAGAAAGATTCAGAATATTGAAGATGGCGTTGGCGAGCTGAAAGGTATAATTTGTTTAATGTCAGATAGTTCAATAACCAGAACAGAAACAATGCAATGCATTAACAAACTAGCAAAAACAGCCCACTCCTGGTCGGAGGAAGCTACTAATAAGTTTAAAAAACTGGAACATCAGATAGAAAGACTAGATGACAGAATCTCTTCCATGTCTGAGGATAATGGCAAGCTAACAGATAAAACATTGTTTCTGAAAGGCAGTTTACACGCCATTCAGATAATATCTAAGGATGATAAGATTAAAAACATGGAATCATTTGTAGTTGGAGAAAGTAAGAAACTGACTGATACAATAAAGTCTCTAGAAAAAACTTCTAAACTAAATCAGCCAATGTATTTCAAGGATGTACTGACCTCAGAATGGAAAGCAGGATATGTGTTACGAGAAACAAAATCTGGGGACTCATATCTTATGCAATTTTCTCTCTGAAATCCTAATTTTCTCACATACTTTTAATGCTTATTGTTGTCTTTCCCTAATGCATACCTTAAAACTTGAAAATTTTACTTTAATATTGATGTGTAACTTTTCCACAAGGAATAATAACGATTCCTAACAGCAGTCTTTTAACTTTCCGAAAAGAAGATGGGGCCCCACATCATCATTTCCACTTGACTCAACCTGATGCATCGGAACTACAAACATCACCCTAAAACCGGTTTGAGACTGTTTTGCTCGAGACAACTCATGACTAGCTAGCTGTAATGGTGCACCTTTTTATTACACCCTGGCCAGTTTCAAATAGAACTACAGTCAAGAATTTTCTCCTACACAATGACTAACTACATATGCC
This sequence comes from Phodopus roborovskii, assembly GCF_943737965.1. Lineage (NCBI taxonomy): Eukaryota > Metazoa > Chordata > Mammalia > Rodentia > Cricetidae > Phodopus > Phodopus roborovskii. The sequence continues at coordinate 13,342 of NW_026126046.1, read as the reverse complement.
ACAGCCAGTTCTGTTGAGAAATTTGGTTGCTAAAAATTTTCTTCCTACAGGATCCATTGGAGCAATCATCGTCCCATTTCAGCAGGAAGTAATCTTAATATGACTACGCCCCCTTTCCCTACCCTTGGAATTTTGGGATAATAGTCATCGTCTTTGGGTTGGTTTTAGTTATTTGGGATTGGGTGATGCTTACACTCGGGTTTATCTTTTAGACAGGAATAGGGAATGGTGGGTAAAGGTATGGTTTAGATGGGATATAAGTAGATTAGCCTATTTCCTTGAGAATTTGAGTATGAATGAGATAGTATTTTACAGCTTACATTGTTATGTATTCCTATGTGGTAAGCTATGTAAAATTAAGTTTATATTTTGTTATATTGTGTTAAATGTTTCCACTTATAATATTTATGCACATTATTTTTTACCATATTCTATGTATGTATACTTTTCCTGTATTCAAGACATTTTGTATATTGATACAATTTGGGATATTTATCTTGCTGCCCTTTATAGTTCTACCTCTTGTCTTGACACTTATACTCTACCTCTATTTTAGGGATTTACATGTAGGTATATGTAAATAGTTATATTGTTTAAGTATTTGTTCCTGCTTTACTCAGGAAAGTTTTAATCAGTCTTTTAGCTAAGTTCCCGAGTATTACAGATTATCTTCACTCACATTTCCTGTACCTATGAGATTAGTCAGATATAGATGCTTAATCTTCAATCACTTCATAGACATGCAGAACATGGCATTTAAATGTTTTAATATTAGTACTCCATTGACATGAGACACTGTTGCTCCTGACAGCACCGTGCACTTTCCCGAAAATATGTTGGACACTGTTGTTGCTCCTGCTGGAGTTCAATCTCGCCTCAGCTAATGGCCTGTTGGGCATAGAATTGCCCCCACCTTGACCACTGATTTGGACATGCAGTCCTATGTGCTTGCAGGAGACAAATATAGAAGACTGCTTGACCTTGTCAAGTCAGGGTAAGACAGCCATTCTATTTCCCTGCTGTTGTTGTGGTCTGTCAAGTTCTCTTGGCCTTAGCCAAATCTGGGTGTACCAACGTCGCTGTGAGACCTAGGGTGACTGTTCAGGTGGCTTGCTGTTTCTGTCCTTGCTGCACCTTTTGGAAGTTGTCCATCCGCATTTCCTGTCTACTCTAGTATTGTTATTTTCCTTCTCAGGTCTTGATGAGGTTGAAGATTAAACTATCACAACTATTATTCTCTCTTCCTAGTTAGATATATTAGGTACTAGACTTACGTTTTCCAGCTTAGGACAACTCTATTGTAAACTCCATTATGCCCTCACCCTAGGACTAGATATGTAGGTCATTTTGTTCTCGATTTTCCTTTTCTTAGAGCACACTTGTTATTCACTGTTTTGTATATAGTTTTGTATTAATCCTAAATCTTTTCTTTAGACTAAAAGGGGAATTGTAGTGAGGTAGTCCTTCTGTAGCACTGACCACGCCCATTGGGGGGTGGAGCGATGGGCGGAGGTGACCTGAGGAAGGAGGTCGGAGGGGGCCAGGAAGGCGCTCTCTTTCTGGCGTGACTCGGACAGGAGAGGATCGGGTTGAATTTCCTGGTGTTCATCTGTCTAGGTTGTAAGTTATTTCTCCCTGAATAAACATCTATTCGGCCTATTTGTTTATCCTGATCCTTATTTACCGCAATAGCGGGCAGAAAAACCTTACTCCTTACATATGAACACCTGGTTTTACAAGAGAAGCTAAAATTATGCAACAGATAAAAGAAAGTATGTTCATCAAATCGTGCTGGCCAAGTAAATCAAAGACCACATTATAAATTCACCCACATTGAATCTGTTAGAAGAGAAAGAGGGAAGAACTCTTGAATGAATTAGCACTGGAAACTACTTCCTGAACATAACCCCAGTAGCACAGACACTGAGATTGAAATTTAGTAAATAGGACTTCCTGAAAATGACAAGTTTTCTACAAGGCCAAGGACACAGTCAACAAAATAAATTGGCATCCCACAGAACAGTAATAATCTTCACAAACTCAAAATCTGACAGAAGTCTCATCTCTAAAATATAAAAAGAACTCAAGAAGCTACTCACCGAAACATCAAATAATCCAAATAAAAAGAAAGGTAGAGAAATAGAGAATTCTCAATACAGAATTTTCAACTGGCTGGAAGACAATTAAGAAACTGCTCAATGTCCTTAGGCATCAGGGAAATGCAATTCAAAACAACACAAAGGTACCATCGTACAACTTCCACAATGGCTAAAATCAAAAACACCAATGACAGTTTTTTCAGGAGAGGATGTGGAGAATGGGGAACACTCCTCTATTGCTGGTGGAAGTTCTGACTTATACAGTCACTTGGAAATCGGTATTGCAGTTTTTCAGGAAAATTGTATCATTCATTCCACCTCAAGATAAAACAATTCTACTCTTGAGCATATACCCAAATAATGCACATTAATACAACAAGGACATATGTTCAATTACGTTCATACAGCATTATTTCAACTGAAGAATGGATAAACAAAATGTGGTAACTTTACACAATGGAGTAACACTCAGTGTTTTTTTTCTTTGTTTGCTTGTTTGTTTGTTTATTAATTCATCTTGAAATTTGCAGGCAAATGGATGTAACTAGAAAACATCCTGATTGAGGTAACCCAAACATAGGGAAAAAAAAAGTGCTATGTACTCATACATAAGCGGATATATGACATAGTTTATAGGTTGTAGACCAGCCTTCAATCCACAACCCCCGAGATGCTAACAAACAAGGAGGACCCTAAGAGAGACAAACATGGGTAGACAGAGCAGGGGAAAGGGATAAGATCTGATGAGTAAATAGGGAGCATGGAAGAAGGGAAAGCAAGGGAGGCGAAAGAGGATAGAGGAAGCAAGGAAGAAAAAATATGAGTGATCACGAAGATCCAGTTGGAGGAAGCATACAGGAGAACAAGAAAAGAGATACCTTAATAGGGGGAGGCATTATAGGCTTAAGGAGATATCTGGCACTACAAAAATGTCCATGGATCTACAGACATGACCAAAACTAAGAATCTAAGCAATAGTGGAGAGGCTAACTTAAATGCCCTTTCCTGATAATGAGATTGATGACTACCTGATATGCCATTCTAGAGCCTTCATTTAGTAGCTGATAGAAAAGCAGATGCAGATACTCACAGCTGAACACTGAGCCAATGTCCTAGAATGCAGTTGTAGAGAGGGAGGAGCGATGAGCAAAGGGATCAAGGCAAAGCTGGGGAAACCAATAGAAGCACATGACCTGAGGAAATGTGAGATCAAGGTCACCAGTCTGACAGCTGGGTAACCAGCATAGGACTCATCCAGGGACCCTGGATGTGGGTGTCAGTTGTGAGTCCTAATTATTCTACAGGTCCTTTCACAGTAGACAAGTATTTATCTCTAGTGCATGAATGGAATTTGGAAGCACATTCCTTGGACTGTTACTTTCTTAGCCTAGATACAGGGAGAGGGCATAGGTTCTTGTCTCAAATGATGTGACAGATTTTGATGATCCCACATGGGGGGCCCCCCACTTTCTGTGGAGTAGATTGGGAGGGATGGGAGATTGGAGGGGGAATGGAAGGGCAGAATGGAAGGGAATTGGGATTGGTATGTAAAATATCATTTTTTTAGTAAAAATTAATTAAAGTAACAAAAATATTCTTATTACATAAGCATATGAATGTTTGAACACAAATGGGTGCATAAATAATAGCAGTTAGGTTATTGATTCCCTTAATTTTCTGAAACACTGGCTTCATTACTAGCATAAGCATTACTACAAGCTATTATAATATACATTTGAAAATTTCAATTAAGGCAGGCATTAAATACATTCATATAACTATATTCCCATAACCAGCAGGTGAGGGTCCTTCAGGCAAAAACCTTACTCACACAGAAAAAAAAACAAATGAATCATAAAAATATTTAAAAGTTAAGGTAAAATATGAATTTAACTATGAAATTTATAAATTCTAAATTCATTGTAGATCAACTTTTGCTTAAGTTCAGGAACCAGAAACCAAGATAGACTATCCACTTAATTGCTGACTAAAAGAATTATTAAGAGTGGAAATATGAGAAAGAAGAAAATGAAAATACATACTTATAATTTAATTACAATTTTTAATTGAAGTGCTTAACCTTCATCTCTATATAGTCCTTCAATTTTCATTTTTTCTTTGTCACCAGGTCTTTTCTTAGTTTTTGTTTGTTTGTTTTGTTTTGTATTCCTTCTCTTTTGCCATTCTCTTGGTAAATTTATTTAACTTCTTTTATTTACACATCTTGAATATGTGTAAATATTGGAAATCACAAGTCAATAAAATTAATGTAATGTTTTTGAACTCTCTACTTACCTAATCAGTCTCAAATTTATTTCTCTACCTTTTAAAAAATATACGTTAAAAATTCCAGTTCATGCTGTCATACTCTATTTCTAATAATGAACTCTTTCACTGCACATATATTTACAAAGTATCCAGAACATATTTTTACTTCATACCTTGCTAAACTGTTATACTAACACATTATATAAATATATTAATGATTTTTTAAATTTTATTGTTTATTTAAACTTATATATTAGGGACACTCAGGATGTGTTTAACCGTAACACAAATAATAAAAATCCAGCGACAGATATTTAGTTCAATCTTCAACCTGAAGATCAGATCAAAATAGGTAATCCTGTCTCCATGAATCTTAATTAGTGCAAGGCTCTCCACCAAATCTCAGACAGAAATCTCAAATCCACCAAGTTTCAGATTGCCACCTCCAAGCTCCTATCTCCTTCATTCTTACATTCCTCTTTTTGGCCAGCCATATCACTCCTGCATGTACCTCCTTTATTCTGGGATTAAAGGTGTTTGATCCCAAGTACTGAGATCACCTTTGTGTGAACTGTTTCCCTTTTAGACTGGATCAATTTGTATAGCTTATTGTGGCCTTGCACTAAAAGAAATCATTCTCTCTCTGTCTTCTAAGTTCTAGGATTAAGGGTGTGTACTACCACCACTTGGTCTCTATGGCTACCTACCATGGTTTCTGGGAAATAAGGTGTGTATCAACACTGCCTGGCTCTGAGGCTGCAGCTAGCATTGATCACATTTTATCTCCAGTGGCTTTTTTCTTAAATCATAAATAATATATCACCATACATAATATCTATGAATGAGAATAGTGTTTGAATTATATTTTTAAATTAAGTGTTTTGCTTATACATGACTTGGTATCTTCATCCCCTTAATTTATGGTGGTAGAATTGTAGATGTCTATTCCAAGCATTTCTATCTAACTATTTTTAGCCATGTACTTCTTTTTCTTTCTCTATTAAGGAGACAAATGTCAGACAATGAAGAGAGAGAGAGAGAGAGAGAGAGAGAGAGAAGGACAGACAGACAGAGAGAAGAAATAATCAGAAAGAATGTGTCCTACTCTTCCCAAAATGGCTTCCTATTCTCTCTACATTTATACTAATCAGCAGTTTGGCAAACAATATAGGAGAATGTTTGTTAAGGCATGCTGGAAATTTTAACAAGCACACCTACACATACAAAAAGCATCACGTCATTTTTTTAAATTCACTTTTCTTATTATACACATGTTCTTATAGATTGTTCTATTTCTTTTTCTCCCACTGAAATGATAATCACACGAATACTATTGGAGTTGTTCACTACTCATTGAAAAACTATTTTAGAGACTTAATTCCTGCCATGGTATAAAATCTTTGTTTTACTATATACTTTTGTAAAATTAACATTTCAAAATGTAGGAAACATACTGTTGTTGTCAAATATATACATGGTGCAAACATTCTAGGTAAGAAACAGGAGCCAGATACAGCAAGTCATAAACATAACTGATGTTATTGTGCAAAAAAGATCTATAACAAAATGACATTATATAAAGTCAAAATACTCCTGAAAACATGAAGAAAATAAAAATTGCTTATCTACTTATATCTCAGTATTTCCTCAAATATATTAGTGAATACCAAAACAAAACATATCTATAAATATCCTGATTTTTTGATTCCTTGAAGGTGGAGATTGAACTTAAATATAACTAAAGGAAGTGAAGTATAAAAAGGGAAAATTAAGAAATTTTTGAAGAATGAAATTTCAAACTCCTATATTGTCTCATCAGACAAATCAATGTTAGTGAAAGTGATCTGATACAGATAAATAATGATGGTCTCATAGTACAATGTGCTTGCAAAATAAGCCTGGTGATTTGAGTTTGATTATCAGTGTCTATGTAAATCTTGAAGGACAGAACAATTTCCAAAAATTATGTTCTCTAACCTTCATTATAATGTTCCCTCCTCCTCAACAACAACAACACACACACACACACACACACGCACACACAAAACACACACACACATATCATAATAAAAATTAAAAGAAAAGAAACTGAAATGGTATTTCTTCTATTGCGCCTTTCAGTTGAAAGCCCACATACAAAGATACATTAAAATTTGCAATACTAAAAACAACAGCATTGTATTCTTAGGATATATTGACAGAAAGTATATTGTTGCCTGATAATTCTGGCAACAAGTTTTGCTCTAATGGTTCTAACTTACTAGAGAGACAAGGAAAATCTTTGTGTTTGAAGAGCGTTGGTTATAATTTAAGATGGTTTCACTTGTAAAGGGTAATTCATTAGCTTTAAATTGGATTTCACATACATTGATAGTTTTTTTTGTTTGTTTGTTTTTTGTTTTTTTTAATTTTATTTAATTTTATATAACAGTCCAATTAAATGAAAACTAACATTTATACACAATATTTGGGAATTTGGGCGTTGTTCTTTCCAAACTACTTCCTGCTGGTAAGGGGCGCTGTCTTGGGGGATTCGAAGAAGATTCAGATATCCTGGCTGTAGTCTGTAGGGCTGTTTTGTCCAGCTGTTTTGAATGTAGGATCAGTTTGTACTCTGTTTCAGGCGATCTGGTGTGATCAAACCACATTAGTCTGGAAGGAATCCACATCTTTTCATTTTCTGTGGAAACAAAAATAGAAATCCTTTTCCCCAGTAACTTTTTCTTCAACTTAAATTTTGGAGTCAAAGAATTTTTTTTTTTTTTTAGTTTAATATATTATTTTACATGTCGATCCCAGTTCCCTCTCCCTCCCTCCCTCCTTCGCTTCATCCCCCCCCCCCAGCCCTCCCTTCCTCCTTCCCTTCCTTTTACCCTCTACCCTCTCATATGTACTTTAAACACCCTCACCTCCCATCCTCCCACCCCAATTCCATATGTAGGGGATTGCCATCCAGTTGGGGTCATGTAGATCTGACAGGTCCTGTGAAGTAGGGACTAGGGCTTCTCTCCTGTCTCTAGATTAAGGCAGTTATCCCTCCATGGGGGATATGTTCGCAAAGTTCTTTTGTGAACCAGGTATATATCCTGGCTCCACTGTCTGAGGTCTCTTAGACTGCTCAGTCCTTATAGCTGAGACCCATAATCAGAGGAGCCTGAGTCAGTCCCATGCTGGCTTCCCAGCTGTGGGTCTAGTGGCCGTTAGCTTCTTCTTGTTCAGGTAAGCTGTCTCTATGTGTTTATGCCGCATGGTCTTGTCCTCTCCATCTGCATCTGGGTTCTAGTTCGACTCAGTGTTCATGTATGGGTGTTTGATCCTGTTTTCAACAGGCATTAGTTGAGGGCTCCATGGAGAAGTTAGTTGTTGAACTCACTCTCCGGGAAGGGCATTTGTGATAGCCTTTCCACGGAAGCGGAGATTGTTAGTTGGGAGCAGTCTTGTAGTTCTCTCGACCTTTATTTGTGTTCAATTTTATCTTAAAAACAATATTGGCTCCCTCTTTTATGTTCTCTCTCTCTCTGTCTCAGTCTCTCTATCTCTCTTTCAAATCTTCCATTCCTAACCAGGCTCAATCCTCCTGGACACACATGCCTTCCTCTCCTCCCGCACATTTTCTCCTACTTCTCACTCCATTTCCTGTCCTCCCCCACTTCACCTGAGCTCTGGGGTACATGTCCCTTCCCAGTTCTGTGAGGGACTTTATATGAATCTCTTAGAATACACCTTGTATCCTAGTTCATCTGGTGATGTGAATTTTAGGCTAATGATCATTTGATCTAGTTCTAAAATCCATATATAAGTGAGTACATACTGTGTTCCTCTTTTTGTGACTGGGTTACCTCATTCAGGATGGTTTCTACAAGTGCCATCCACTTGCCTGCGAATTTCAACATACCATTATTTTTTTCTGCGTTGTAGTATTCCATTGTGTAGATGTGCCACATCTTCATCAACCATTCTTCAATTGAGGGGAATCTAGGTTGCTTCCAGGTTCTTGCTATTACAAATAGTGCTGCTATGTCCATAGTTGAACAGATGTCTTTGTTGCATGGGTGTAAATCCTTTGGGTATATGCCTAAGAGTGGGATTGCTGGGTCCTGTGGTAAACTAATTCCCATTTTCCTGAGGAACAGCCATACTGATCTCCAAAATGGATGTATGAGTTTGCACTCCCACCAGCAGTGGAGGAGTGTTCCACTTTCTCCACATCCTCTCCAACATAAGTAATCACTGGTGTTTCTAATTTTAGCCATTCTGGCAGGGGTAAGATGGTATCTCAAAGTTGTTTTGATTTGCATTTCCCTGATAGCTAAGGATGTGGAGCATTTTCTTAAGTGTCTTTCAGCCTTTTTGATTTCCTCCATTGAGAATTTTTTCTTCAGTTCTGTACCCCATTTTTTAATAGGGTTATTTGGTGTTTTGTTGACTAGTTTCTTAAGTTCTTTGTGTATTTTGGAGATCAGCCCTTTGTCGGATATAGGATTGGTGAAAATCTTTTCCCAGTCTGTGGGCTGATGTTTGGTCTTGTCAACTGTGTCCTTTGCCTTACAGAAGCTTCTAAGTTTGGAAGATGTCACTTTTATTAATTGTGTCTTTCAGTGCCTGTGCCCCTGGAGTTATATTCAAGAAGCGGTCTCCTATACCAATTTGTTCAAGGGTACCTCCTACTTTCCCTTCTAAGAGGTTCAATGTGGCTGGATTGATGTTGAGGTCTTTGATCCAATTGGACTTGAGTATTGTGCATGGCGACAGACAAGGGTCTATCTGCAGTCTTCTACACCCCCTCATCCTATTGTGCCAGCACCATTTGTTGAAGATGCTGTCCTTGTCCCATTGCATAATTTTAGCTGTTTTGTCGAAAATCAGGTGTTCATAGGTGCATGGATTAATATCAGGATTTTCAATTCGATTCCATTGGTCTACCTGTCTATTTTTATGCCAATACCAGGCTGTTTTCAGAACTATAGCTCTGTAGTAGAAGTTAAAGTCAGGAATGGTGATGCCTCCTGAAGTTCTTTTATTGTATAGGGTTGTTTTGCCAATCCTGGGTCTTTTGTTTTTCCATATAAAGTTGATTATTATCCTTGCAAGGTCGGTGAAGAATTGTGGTGGGATTTTAATGGGGATTGCATTGAATCTGTAAATTGTTTTTGGTAAGATTTCCATTTTTACTATGTTAATCCTACCTAACCAAGAGCATGGGAGATCTTTCCATTTTCTGGTATCTTCTTTACTTTCTTTCTTTAGATCTTATTATATAGTTCTTTTACTTGTTTGGTAAGCGTTACACCAAGATACTTTATGTTGCTTGTGGCTGTTGTAATGGGTGATGTTTCTGTGATTTCTTTCTCTGCCTCTTTTTCTGAAAAAAGTAGGGCTACTGATTTTTTTTGAGTTTATCTTGTATCCTGCTAGTTTGCTGAAGGTGTTTATCAGCTGTAGGAGTTCTCTGGTAGAGTTTATTGGGTCGCTTATGTAAACTATCATATCATCTGCAAATAGAGGCAGTTTGACTTCTTCCTTTCCAATTTGGATGCCCTTGATCTCCATTTGTTGTCTTATAGCATTAGCTAGGACTTCTAGTACGATATTGAAGAGATATTGAGAGAGAGGACAGCCTTGTCTTGTTCCTGATTTTAGAGGAATTGGCTTAAGTTTCTCTCCATTCAGTTTGATGTTGGCAGTTGGTTTGCTGTATATTGCCCTATTATGTTTAGGTATGTTCCTGTTATCCCTGACCTCTCCAAGACCTTTCTCATGAAAGGGTGTTGAATTTTGTCGAAGGCTTTTTCTGCATCTAGGGAGATAATCATATGGTTTTTCTTTTTCTGTTTGTTTATTTGGTGGATCACATTGTTAGATTTTCTTATGTTAAACCATCCCTGCATTCCAGGTATGAAGCCTACTTGGTCATGGTGGATGATTTCTGTGATATATTCTTGAATTCTGTTTGCCAGTATTTTATTGAGTATTTTTGCATCGATGTTCATCAGGGACATTGGTCTGTAGTTTTCTTTCTTAGTTGTGTCTTTGTGAGGTTTGGGTACCAAAGTTATTGTGGCTTCCTAAAAAGAGTTTGGCAATGAACCTTCTGTTTCTATCTTTTGGAACAATTTTGAGGAGTAGTGGTATTAGTTCTTCCTTGAATGTCTGGTAAATTCTGCTCTGAATCCATCTGGCCCAGGACATTTTGGTTGGAATGCTTTTGATGACTGCTTCTATTTCATTGCAGGTTATAGGTCTATTTAAGTTGTTTGTCTGTTCTTGATTGAATTTTGGTAAGTGATAGTTATCCAGAAACTTGTCCATTTCCTTTGAATTTTCAATTTTTGTGGAATACAGGTTTTCAAAGTATGACCTGAAAATTGTCTGGATTTCCTCTGTGTCTGTTGTTATGTTCCCCATTTCGTTTCTGATTTTGTTAATTTGCATGTTCTGTCTCTGCTTTTTCGTTAATTTGGATAAAGGTTTGTCTATCTTGTTGATTTTCTCAAAAAACCAACTCTTTGTTGCATTGATTTTTTGTATTGTTTTCCTGGTTTCTATTTTGTTGATTTCAGCCTTCAAGTTGATTATTTCCTGGCATCTACTCCTGCGGGGTGAATTCACTTCTCTCTGTTCTAAGATTTTCAGTTGGGCTGTTAATTCTCTTATGTGAGTATCCTCTGTTTTCTTCATATGGGCACTTATTGCAATGAACTTCCCTCGTAGCACTGCTTTCAAGGTGTCCCATAAGTTCGGGTATGTTGTATCCTCATTCTCGTTGAATATTAGAAAGTCTTTAATTTATTTCTTTATTTCTTCTTTGACCCAGGAGTGGTACAATTGCACATTGTTCAGTTTCCATGAGTTTGCAGGTTTTCTGCTATTTGTGTTGTTGTTGAATTCCAATTTTAAAGCATGGTGGTCCAATAGGATACAGGGGACTATTCGTATTCTCTTGTATCTGTTGAGGTTTGTTATATCACCTTGTATGTGGTCGATTTTAGAGAAGGTTCCATGTGGAGCAGAGAAGAAGGTATATTCTTTTGTGTTTGGATGGAATGTTCTATAGATGTCTGTTAACCCCAGTTGAGATGTAACTTCTGTTAATTCTTTTGATTCTTTGTTGAGTTTCTGATTTGTGGTCCTGTCTAGTGTTGAGAGTGGTGTATTGAAGTCTCCCACTATAAGTGTGTGAGGTTTTATATGAGGTTTGAGTTTTAGTAGTGTTTCTTTTACGAATGTGGGTGACTTTGTATTAGGGGAATAGATGTTCAGAACTGAAACTTTGTGTTGATTGATTTCTCCTGAGATGAATTTTAAATGACCGTCTTCATCTCTTTTGACTAATTTTGGTTTGAAGTCTAACTTGTTAGATATTAGGATAGCTACACTTGCTTTCTTCTTATTTCCATTTGATTGGATAATCTTTTCCCAACTCTTTACCCTGAGGTAATGTCTATCTTTGAAGCTAAGATGTGTTTCTTGTATGCAGCAGAAGGATGGATTCTGTCCTCGTATCCATTCTGTTAGCCTGTGTCTTTTTATAGGTGAGTTAAGACCATTAATGTTGAGGCTGAGTAAGGACCATTGATTGTTGTTGCTTGTTTGATTTAGGTTTGATGTTGGCACTGGTATTGTGAATATATTTGTTCTGCTTCACCCTTGGTTTCTGGTGTATTTGGATTATCTCTTGCCTACATTTTTGTGGGCGTAGTTACCTTCCTTGGGTTGGAGTTTTCCTTCTAATACTTTCTGTAGGGCTGGATTTGTAGATACATATTGGTAAAATCTGGATTTGTCCTTAAATATCTTGTTCTCCCCGTCTATATTGATTGAGAGTTTTGCTGGAAATAGTAGCCTAGGCTGGCATCTGTGTTCTCTTAATACTTTTAGGACATCTATCCAGGACCTTCTGGCCTTGAGGGTTTCCATGGAGAAGTCAGGTGTATTTTGATAGGTCTGCCTTTATATATTACCTGTCCTTTTTCCTTCGCTGCTCTTAATATTCTTTCTTTATTCTGTATGCTTGGTGTTTTGATTATTATATGTCGAGGGGTCTATTTTCTTTGGTCCAGCCTATTTGGGGTTCCGTATGCTTCTTGTACTTTCATGGGCATGTCCTTCTTCAGATTTGGAAAGTTTTCCTCGATGATTTTGTTGAATATGTTTTCGGCACCTTTGAGCTGGTCTTCCTCACCTTCGTCTATGCCTAATATTCTTAGGTTTGGCCTTTTCTTGGTTTCCCACATTTCCTGGATGTTTTGTGTTAAGGATTTGTTGGATTTATGATTTTCTTTGGTCGATGAATCTATTTCTTCTAGTTTATCTTCTGCGCATGGGATTCTCTCTTCCATCTCTCGAATTCTATTGGTTATGCTTGTGTCCGTCGTTGCTGATTTTTTGCCCAGCTTTTCAATTTCCAGCATTCCTTCCGTTTGTGTTGCCTTTATTTTCTGAATTTCACTCTTCAAGTCTTGAACTGTTTCCTTCACCTGCTTAATTGTTTTTTCTTGGCTTTCTGTACTTTCCTTAAGGAATTTGTTCATTTCTTCCACTTTTTTGTTTGTTTTTTGCTCCATTACTTTAAGGGATTTTCTCACATTTTCTTTGAGGGCCTCTCTCATTTTTATGATGGTGATTTTTGAGTCGTACCTTTCTGCTTCCTCTGCTTTGTTGTTGTGTTCCATTCTAGTTGGTGTACATTCCCTAGATTCTGGTTGTGTCATGTTTGTCTTTCTGTTGTTAGGTGTTCTCTTGCATTGCCTTCTTCCCATAGCTTCTTCCAGTAGGTGTTGGTGGTGTCTCCCCCCTCTCTCTATGGTACTTCTCCGATGGGCTTATGTGGGTCTGCGATTCAATATCTGTAGCTCTGTGTGGTCCAAGCTCTCTAGGAGGTTTCTCCACAGACAGGGATCCAGGGATGTGGTCAAGGATGAGGATCCAGAAGAAGATGCCAGCAGGTACTCACAGTGGACCTCTGGCCAATTGCT